>NW_020214437.1:0-81630 GCF_003070985.1 Temnothorax curvispinosus
TCCGCAATGTTAAAAAGGTTTCTATTTACGATGCATTCGATCGTATTGTCGTTGAGCAGCTTGCCGCAACTAGGTTGCACTTCGCCAATCTTTACATCATGACCCAATTCCAGCAGATGAGTTCTGCTAATCTCCCATACGTCTAGTATTTTATGTACAGATTCACTGCCCTGGGGAATAATTTGTAAGCACAATAAGAATTTATATATGTAAAATTGAGAGAATTCTCTGTCAACAGAACAGAAAATTTTATGAATGTCTTAGAAGCGTCAGTGTATCCTGAATCTTACCTGTATTATTGATATAAAAAGTTCCTTTCCAGCGATAAATGGGGCCGTGAAGTTTTTCAGTTCGTTCACAGTCTTCGGTTGTGGCCACAGCAAGTTATAGATACTTCCTTTATCGGCGATAGATTTGCTAGGACTCTCTTTGCCTGCATCACGCGAAGGCACATCATACGCCGGATCCGACGACTTGGTAGATTCGACCGACAGTTGGCTCATATTGCACGTGAGACCCTGATAATAGTTCGTATCTGGGTACAACGTAGTGGCACTGTGTATTGTTTCGTTCTCATTCAGCATGAAATTCGATATAAATCTTAGAAGGAAAGAGTGTAGAGATTGCTTCTTTCTGGACAATTCGTACGGCGTTTTCCCCGCAAATGTTCTGTAAAAGAAATATATTGCCATTTTATATGTTTGCACACCTGAGAATAATATATTCGTACAATTAATCGCTCACCCTTTGGTAGCCCGTATAAGAGGATTTGCGCCAGCCTGCAATAGTTCCTGACAGATAGCGATGTCGCCACGATTCACTGCATCGTGTAACGGCGTTGCACCGCAACCATTCTCGGCATTTACATTCGCTCCTTTATCTATGATGAAGATTCTAACATGATGAAATGTTATTTTCAGGTGTCAGCCATCGCGTCTGTCTATACATTACCAAGTAAACACGCGATAATGTCTTTGTTCCCGTAACATGCTGCCCAATGCAGTGGTGTGTTCTTGCTACCCTGCGAGTCCCACGAATTAACATCCAATCCTGCATCTAGCAACTGCACTACTCTGTCTACTCTGTGAAAAGATACGTACCCATTGTTTTGCGATATTGATTATATAAGTTATACCTCACAATTGAAAAAGAAGACCAGGAAAATAAGGGTCGAGATATTTACGTACTCAGAAGCAGCTGTTGCCCTTAACATTTCATCTATATAAATACGTCGTATTGCATCGCTCGAGGCAACATCTACCGCATTATGTCCATTCGCGTTCTGCACAGCTGGATCGGCACCGCAATTCAGAAGAGTTCTCACAATGTCCGCCTGGTTAGTCTAAACATAATAGGCGTGATAATTCAAATGGAAGAATTCGAAGAGAAAGAAAATTGGAATTGCGACACTGAGCAGAAGCATATTACCTTCGAGGCATACGACAAGAAAGTCCCTTCTTCCAAGATCGGTTGATTCAGTATCTTGTCTCTCGTGATGCCCTCCGTGGCATTACCGTTCTCACCTGCGGCAGAGGAAGACCGACAATGTAAACAGCAAAAAACGAAGGACGTTCATATCCCTCCCGTTCGATCTATCCCAATACAAAGGCAGTTCGCGCGAAGTTTGAAGCGAAGGAAGGAAGGAAGGAAGGAAGGAAGAAACCGCGGCAAACACATATCCCTGAGATACGTACACGCGTCCAGGAGCGACCTGATAATGTCAGTACGTCCGTGTTCGATCGCCGTGCGAATGTTCTCGCAGATGCCTTGCATCTCTGCTCGGGTTCGGTCTGCAGCTCGGAGTACGGTGGGTCAAGCCGGCGCGTCGCCAGACGTCATCGGGCTGTCATCCCGCTGTCAGCTGTCAGAGAGACTCGCGCCGGTCGTATCGCCGAACTCCCGCACGGCATAGCAGCGGCAAGCGACGCGCCCGCACGCACCAGTCCACGCACACACGGCACACGCACCACGATGACGTTTGCGCGCGCGCAACCGGTGCAGGTGCACCGCAGGGCCGCCACGAACTGCACCTCCGCTCCGTCATATGTTTAATTACGAAGGAATTTATATTATTATTTATTTTTACAGAGTTACTTATTATAGCGATAGTAATATATAGACTATTAAATTAAATAAATTTTTTTATTAATAAATTGCATAAGTGCTAAACTGACTTGCACGTTTTTGAAAAGCGCACCATGTTAGTTTGAAAATGGCGGATGTGCAAACTTGTTACTTGAGGAATCATAACATTACATTTTTGGACGCATTGTCGACTGTGAAAATAAACGGGCATTCTCGACGTCGTCGATCCAACGGCTTGGAAGTATTCCTGTAGTGAGCATTATAAATCTCATTAAAATTAAGACAGCATTTACGAATGATGGGTATTCCCTAGAAAAGACGTCCAGCTATTTTCTTCTTGATCGTGCGGCGCAAGAAAAAATAAAAGAGTGTTCCCTAGGAGGCACATATACAGCTGCTTCTCTCCCCTATGACTCGTGGTGTCAACAATGACATTTGTTCGTTCGCCCGCATAATTTGCAAAACGGTAACCTCCGTACCAGCTCGTCGCGTGTGCATTCACCTCGGAACGGGAGAAAAGCGAGAGCCCAGGAGGAGATTCACGTGCTCTGGAACCCGAGAAGAGGCGGAGGAGTCGAAGATTGAATATCGTGTTCAGAGTAGAGTAGCCCTTGGAATCGAGTCAGTCTATTTAATTATGATAGCCATGGAGCTGTTGTTCGGGGTACAAATAAATTCCGAAATGGTCATGCCAATCACGCTCAGCGGCGTAAACCTGAAGACGAAAGTGGAGACGCTGAAGCAGGAAGCCGCGGAAAGGTGGAATCTGCCCAAGGATTCATTTGGTAAAAATGATTTTTGCTTTATTTGGAGATTGAGTCTTTTGTCACATGACTCTTTGTACTCTTTGTTTACTCGATCCTAAGTTTAACATCAGATTCTTTGAATCTCTGGTATATCTGAAATGTGTATCGAGGCATTTAGCTATTACAAATTTTGATTGAATTAGCTTTGTTTTCAATTCTTAATAGATTGGCCTTGTTTTTTTTTTAAGGAAAGATTAACTCTAATTTAGTAAAAGAAAATATGATTAAAATTTAGTGTCCTTGAAATATTCTGTTTAAAACAATCTGTTATAAAATAAATTCAACTAATCTTTGATTTAAACGTGATACTGATGATTGTCTTCTTTTTCCTGTAGAATTTATTTATTGTGGGCTTGTACTTGAGGATGACGCAACGGTGGAATCTATTGGATTGAAAAATGGATCTATGGTACATGCATTACAGAAGAAAGAACCAGAATCATCAATATTGAACAAACATATATCAGAAGATTGCATATTACAATTGGCATCGGCATTTAAGTCTTTCAATGAGACACCTGCGTTTAGAAGCGCTCTGCATGTAATTATCGTTTAAATAAAGATTCTGCTTGTTATGTCTTTTTATATTAAATTATATGATTAACTATTGTCATGTATTGTTAGAGGAAACTTTTATAAATAAACATTTTTGATGTGTTTCAGCGTTTAAGTAAAAGGCCAGAGGTGATAGACAATATAATTTCTTCTTCTCCTGGATTACACGAGGATGCAGTCGCTATTGCCATGTTACAGGATCCTGATTTAATGGCGCATTTCATAGATGTTGACACTGTCAGAAGGTGATTAGTGATTTTAATCAGTATCTCTCTGTGTTCAGAAATTTTATGCAAACAGCACGTTTCTCGAAGAAATACATTCTTATTTCACATCTGGTTTGTAGCGTGAATATGGATTTAAACTTTTTTTTCATATATTTAGAATTGCAGAACTGCATCCGGTATTAATTGAGGCGGCGCAGAATATCGCGGCGGCTGTGCACGAGGAAGCGCACAACGCAGCCTCCAGCGGCTCCTCCAGCAGTTCCGTGGCCAGTTCGCAGCCCACCACCGCACGTTCCTACAGTATGGATAGTATGAGCCTCGAAGAAGAAATGGCGCGTGACATCGCTCACTTTTTCGCTACGCAGCCTGTAAACGATAGCAATTTGCGTTTTCCTAACGCGTTGCCGGCCGCAAATTCACAGCGACCGGACAATCCACCGTCCTCCACATCCGAGAGCGCCAATCAACCCCCGGCCGAGAATCAGAGCACCGGCGTGATAACGTCGCAGATGTTCATGGAAGCTATGAGACAAGCCGCGCTGGCGACCAATTCGAATCCGCAGCAGCCGGTCACGTCGCCCGCGACCTCCTTGTCACCGGTGTTACCGCTATTTTCGCCACCGATCAACGATCTGCAGCGGCAGTTGGCACAGATGCACGAGATGGGTCTTCAAGACGACACCGTGAACATTCAAGCGTTGCAGTTTACCAATGGCGACGTGCAGGCGGCCATCGAACTCGTGTTTAGTGGTTTCTATGATAATTAATGGACAGGAACGATGAAACAAGGTAATATAAGTGATTACAGTTTGTACAAATGGTGTCTCAGAAAAAACAGTGTTTTCCAGATGAATCAGCTTGGACATGACACGTGTTCTCAATTTGTAACATAGGTTGATGCTGAGTCATAGAGAATGTGTTCAAGATGTTTGTGAAATATACTGCTTAACAAAGACTTTTTTATATAATTTTTAAGGTACATTGTTCATTGATGCTAATAATATAGAAAGATCTTTGAACTTTTATCTTTCAAGAACTCGTATAAAGACTTATTCTAATTTCTCAGAGTGCGAAAGAATACGATGTACTTCGTTATTAACATCGACGCAGAAAATATATCAAGAAAATTGATGTTATGTATATTAAGAAAGTTTTGTTTAATGAAATTCTACTTTTGCTAAATGCTATGTATGAATTTTTATATTTCCGACAATTTTGCATTTATGTATATTGTTCAAGCGAAACTGACTTTTACTTCTTCCATGTAACGTTTTTTTACTGTTACCATATGAATGAACCAATACATTCGGACATATCACACATATGTTGTAGTTATCTCCAAATTCTAATCATTACTGATATATAGTTTATGAAATTGTTATTTTTTTTGTTTTTTTTTTGCAAAGTCGTCAAATTCAATCGAATAACATAAATTTAACATATTTGAATAAAAATCAATGTAAATATACATATGTCTGTATGCGCATATATACGTACATATGAACTTTGATAAGTTTCTGTCTTTCTTTCTCCTTTTTTTATCTCTCTGTCTTTATCTCTATAACATTACTATCGTGGCAATTTTTTTATAGCATTGTTATTAATTTAAATGCCAAACAATTATATATATATATATATATATATATATATAAGAAAATTTTGCTTCACAGAACTGCAACGTAAAAATTAAAATTGTGATAGGGGTTTTTGTTCAGCACATGCGAGCCACGTGGAATAACGCTTCAATATGTAGATATATCAGTGCCAAATGCTCGGGATAAATGCGTCATGCATGACAACAGTGGTATAGCGCGGTTAACGCGAAATCGAATGCGTCGCGAAAACCACCCACACAACCACATGTAAGTGTCACATCTTTAAGTACCGAGTCATCATTTGAGAATCTGTAGGATTTTAAGTGACGTTATAAATGACGTTCAATTAAGACTTATCTGATTATTCACGAGAGATCTAAGAACAGTTACATTGGGAAATGCAATTCTGACATTATGCAAGTTGTGTTCTGACTCATTAATGATAATTTTATTTATCTCTGTAGGATATCTGTAGAATATGATTATAATAGTATATGAAATTCATGAGAAATGTATGTTATTGCCAGTTGGAGCAAATTCTACACAAATAAGAAATTCACTCGAGAAATTATTTGAATGTATTTTGGGAGATAGTTTATATATAAGTATATATAAAATAATCCACATGAATTTCAACGATTGACAACAATGACAACGTTTTCTTTTTAAAAATCAAGTTATCCTAGTTTGTTTTCTAGGCACATATATATACAACGTCTAATCCTATACATAGCATTTTGAATATTATACAATTTCACGCAAATTATCAATGAAGATATCAGACATGGTAGGACTGTATCTACAGATTGTGTAAAGAGCGAGTTCACATTACAGAATTTGCAAGAGGGGTGCAGTGCCCGCGCGATACAATACTGCCCACCGGCGACGCCGACGGTGCGTTGGTGCGTGTGCCGGTCTGCCGGTCCCTGCTCACGCATCGGAGCGAGTCAGCGAGTGTCGCGAGGCCCGAGGTAAAGGGGATTTCTGCAACGGTCCGTCACGTCAGTAAGAATCGGGATTTCGCGTGGTTCGGACGTGCAGAGACGGCGGAGTCTCCCCACAGTTCACAGTCGCAAGTGACACGAGCAGCACGTGCTCGCGACGTCTGGCGTGCACGCGCACTCATCGATTCACACGTACGTACGTCGAATACACACGCACACCCGAGGCACACGTGTCTAGTGTCGACCCTGCCGCCGGTCGGCGGTCAGTGCCGGTTGAAGAGACGCGCCAACAGCGAAAGGCTTTCAATCGGTAGTCCGTTGTTCTCGGCGCAATGATCGAGGTTTCGAAAAGCCCAGTAGCTGGATAGAGCACAGAAAAAAAACGATACATTATATCTCGACAGGAACTGGAGATAAATATATATAGGGTGCGAGGTTATGAGGAAGCCGCAAATCTGACGCTTGGGAGGATTCCTTGCCTACAGGATTGCGAGTTTAGCGAACGAGAAGGTGAACAGCCAAAGATCGAGTTTTTCGCCATGCATTCGACGCTAAATACGGTTTGCGGTTTCGAATTTTATCTTATAAATATGCAATTCTTTAACTTCTCCCTTTTAGCAGAAGACATATTTCTCTTCTGCTACCCAGAAATTTTACGCTCGGCTGACGTTTAGAGGCGACAGGAGACGGATGACCAGTCGGGACACTCTGGACTGGACCAACCGCGTTTAGCGTCGAATGCGCGGCGAGAATGCGGTCCCTCGATTTCGCCGGGGCGGGCGGCCAAACGAGCCGGTCGCGTGCGAGAGCGAACGCGTGGAAGCACAGGGCCGGTTTAAGATTTAAGATACTCTCTGTTATTCGTTGAGACACCGTTAAGCAACTTTCTGTTTTTTCCACTCCTGTTTTTCATTAGTAGTATCAATTGGAGATTAGACGATGACAAAACAGTTTGCTCAACCAAGATTATCCTTTGTTTACAGAATCACTCCTATTATACTTGTAGATGAAAAAATTATTCAAGACTGTATATGTCCTTTCTTTAGGATATCTAGATTAATATTATTATTGTTATGTGAAATGGTGTAAATTGATGTAAAAGTTTTCTTGGAAAAAGTCTAGCTCTTGCATCAAATTTTAACTAAACAACTAAAACTCAATATATTACTTTTTCGATTACCGTTCGTTTTCTTATGTCAAAAAAGACGGCTATATCGTTTGCTGTTAGCCTTGCACCGGCCCTGTGTGGAAACGTTTGCATTCGCAATAAAGGCCGCGGCACCGTTCGCGATCGGTCGGCGTTGCTAAGCGCGCCGACGATTTTTAAAAGTCCGTCCGCCTCTTCTAACATCCTCTGTTCCGCGATTTCGCGCAAAGTGATGTTTTACCCTGTCTCTTGTATCTCGTTTAATCTCTCAATTTTTATCTGGCGCAATCGAAAGAATATATTAATTGTCTCCAAAGAAGCGAACGAAGTGTTCGGTTTCTACGCTTTACACTTCTTTCTATCATCACAATCTTCATTTGAAAATTATATTATGAGATAACGTATAAGCAGGATGGTCTCCAAATTCTAGAATGTGCTCCAACAAGATGCAATGAATCTTTGATGAAATTCATGTTGGTTAGTTCTTTTTAAACAGATTTTTTATTTCCTTTGACTCGCTTTTCTTCACCAGTATTTTGAAACTATTATATGTTGTACAAAGAAAGATCGAGACCCTGTCAAAATTAAAGATTCATTTTTTTATAAAGCCACTTCGTAAATCTCGCTCGTACCTTGTTCTTAAAACAAAACGAGAGCCGAGGGAATAAACGATATGCAAACAGATAGAATCGGTTCGAAGAACAACCTTCGATTCGTAAGAGCGAAATCTGAAGAGCAAGCCGAAAGCCCGTAAAATCGTTTCGCGAGACGGAGAGCACTCGACCTTCGTTTATAAAGACAAAATTCGAAGAATCGAGCGAAAGGCCGCAAACTCGACGCCGTGAAGTCGACGCCGCGAAGTCGATGCCACGTAGAACACATAAGACGTGGATCTTTGATTGTAGAAACAATCCAAGGTACTGGCCTGCCTACGGCGATTGCAAACTTTCGAAATAAATGGTAGTTAGCAACGAGATCAAAGAACGACTGAATTTTACAGTTCTTAATGCCTCATCCATCTTCGGACTAGCGCTATCTGAGTTTAGAGTTTGTTTAGTAAATCATTGACCACTGTGAGTTACATTTTTAGCAAAGTTATATTTAACGATATGTATCATTTTTTCTCATTGTAATCTTTCTTCATTGCAGCTGTTTATACGATGCATTGCTAATTGTGGCCTGCACGGTGGAATTTTTAATGTCACTAGAATTTGGTTCAATTTCTTTTTTTACTTACATTCTCGGATAAATTTAGAAAATGAGTTCTATGGAAACTTTTGAAGATATTATTTATACTTATAACAAATTAGTTTTAGGTAGTGTCCATGTTGGTTGAATTTGATAGAAATATGCAGAGAGAGAGAGAGAGAGGGTCGCGTTTAAAGCCATTGCTACTAGGAATTTCGCGGTCGAATCGTTGGGATAAGATTCTTATCTTACCTAATGGGAAATGATGGGATAGGAAGCAAAAAGCGGTAGCACTGGCCGAGAATAGAGCAGATTACAGTTCGAGCTTCTGGAACGTTCAACCTCTCTCTCATCTTTCTATGAAAAAAGAACCTCGGCATTTCCTCGAAGTCTTTAGAATTTCCGGCTATTTGTAAACCTCTGATGTAGCTTAATTCTTAGGAATTAACTTCCATCAATGACAAAGTGTTAATCTAATCTTTTGAATAACGGATTATCTAAAAAAAAAAAATATTTTTGAACAGGTGTTCATTCTTGCTTCTGATTTTTCCTCGGATCTTTTTTATAATCTGAGAAACATGATTAATTTTATATCGAGGCTTTTAATCAATTTAATTTGTTCAATTTATTAATTTACTAATTTATTAACGCATTCAATTTATTAAATGCATACCAATTTAATAACACCTAAATTACAACAGAACATGTAATTTGCGCTCTAATATAGATATTAAAATATTTTATTTTCCTCCGGTATGAAATGATACAATCGTGCGACAGTAATAATTCGCGTGTAGATGATTAAAATATCTATTTGTTTCGATAAATAATAATTTATAGACAGCCACGGGTAGGCTCGTCAGTGAAAACATCTTCCCCGTGGATTTCGGTGACGCCAGCTGATGATGCTCGCAACGCTTCGCTGCTAGCGATGAATGCTCCCATAAAAAAAAGAAAGAAAAAAATACAAGAGCAGGCGTGGTCTACGAGGACCACATGGCTCACGGCCGCATTCATGCGAAAGTTTGTAATTCCAGTTGCACCGGCAAATGGTTGTTTTACTTGTAGGTCTCTTTAGAATAGTTAGCGCAGCATCGGCATTGGATCATGTCTTGTCGGAAAGGACGGAATGGCGGTCTCGATCAGGATGCGCCAGGAATGTCCATTGTCCAGATTGTATTGTTCCGCGATGGTTTACACGTAAATGGGCCTGCTGGCGTCATCGAGATACGATTGTCAAATAAATTGCAGGCTGCAGGTTGACGCGCTTTCGTTTTGCAGGTTTTTTTTTATTGCAGTTTTCTTGCTTCTCTTTTCGCGGCCCTAAAGCCTTATGTCTTGCGTTGAAGCACCAGTTAACGGTTTACGGTTGAATAATAACGCGTCCAGTTTGAGCTCGCCGCAAACTGGTTTATTCAAATTCGAGCCGCGGCCGGTTGATGGCCGATACAGAATAAAACCCGGCGCGATCCGCAGGCGGTTTAATAAAGATTCCCGTCAATTAAGTATGGATTTGAATCCGAGCGTGAACCGGTTTAAACCACTCCTCGGCGGAGTTAATATCCGGTTATGTCGCATTAAAACCCTTTACGCGGAATAGAGAGCGATCGTCAACGTAACATTGTTAAACGATATTTCTTTTTTGTATGCGGTGAAACTGAAGTTAATGAAACGTTACAAGAAACGATACACAATTATCGCTAATCAAGGATATTTAAGATTAACGGCACATACGTCCGTTTCATTTCAAGAACTTGTCGGGATTTAGATTTAAGAGTTTGTTATTATTATTTTACTGTGGCTTTGAATGGCTTCTAACATCTGTAATTTGTAATTTGTGTGATTTAAGAGTTTATTATAATTCGGGATAAAAGCTGCCGAACGTCTCCCTGGAACTAATCAGGATCAGGAACTAATCGGCAATTCTAAGAAATATCTAAGAAATACGAGAGGACATTAGACATTCTTCGCGCATCGCCGCGCTATTAGATGATAATGATTCGAAAATCGTCGCTATCTATTCGACGATTAGCATATTTCGTCGCCGGGTAATCCACGATTGCAAGAATAACTGGGAAAATCATTTCATCAACGAACTGATTGGCAATCTTTCAATTTTCGATAATAATTCCCTCTTTTTTTCTCGGTTCTGGCGCAGAAATTGAGATGAAGACGCATTTCGGAAGTCGAAGAGGAAAATTGTCTCAAAAATTTCGACTGTACCATTCAATGGCGGGACTCGTCGGTCATCGCGCCGTAGATTTTTATCTCTCTCAAGATTGGTATTCTTTTCCATCAGAATTGCTTCTTTTTATTTTCTTTCAACGCAATCCGCCGACGATTTATCTCGGGCTGATTCGCGCCTCGCGGACGCCGCGAAGGCCTTAAAATCGACGCGATCGCCAGCGATAATAAAGAGGCGCGCTGTTCGACGAAGTCAAACAGTTCGATCCCGCGATTCGAGGATCGTTTGCCCTCGCGTCGTTTGTTTAGCTGCTAATAATTAAGACATGGTCGCGGCACTCATATGCGGCCGATTTGGTGCCCGTTGGCGCGGCGCAAACAATCGGCGCGATCGGAGGACATAATGAGGGAAATTACGTTGACGCTCGCGTCAACTCCTCGCGAATTAAATTCAGATGTCACGTCGAATTAATTAGTCACGCTCGCAACGCTAGTCGATTGACGCACACGTGGAATATCGGTAGCGTATTAACGTCAGTCGACTTCGTGCCTCGCGATGATCGCATACATTATAAAAGGCATTAATCGTTTCACCAGTATAAAGATAAAAAACTGTGTTAATTTATCTTAAATTATATAAAAACGCGACAGTAATTTTATCACTGTTTAAACTCTAGAGCTTGTGGAAATACAGAAAGAACTGAGAATCTTTCTATCTATAATTATGTAATGATTGTAATTGTATTGTCATTTTCAAATTTTTTTTGTATTTTCTTTCTGTAGTTTTAAGAACGAAGAGATTTATCACGAGGTCCGCTGAAGATATATAATTAGTATCCCTGTTCGGGATTACAGATGAACACTTCGTGTTTGTGCAGCGAGTGCATACGGCGTAGATCCTTGTACCGCGATTAAGGACGACGATATTACCGGCTTTGTAATCGCCACGGTGACAATGATTCGATAGTCTGACTGCCGGAAAGCGCTGTCACACGTGCATCCGCGTGGGAAACGAGGCGACGTGTCACGGATATGGAAAACGACCAAGCGCGGTCTGTTTTTTCAGTAATTAGATGAATTAGTGTATTAAACCCACCAGGGATTAAAGATAATCGCGAACGACGAGGCAAGGGTAATTTCATAATAATTGACACACCCACGCGCGGTGTACCTTAATTGTCGCGAGGTGGACAAGGCCAAAGGTCTCCGCTTTGTGTCTCACCTTGAACCCTTGAGGGAAGCTTTTTTGTTTCGGACTTCTCAGAAAAGATCTTTCCCAGGAAAAAATTAATCTCTTACTTTTGGGGGCAGGCTACTGATAGCAACAGTTTGTACGCTTATTCTGTAGCGCTCGAGTATTAAACATTAATTTTCAGCAGTAATCGACTTTTAATAACATGTCGTTAGAAACGAATATTAATAGCCAGTGATATTGGTTCTGGTTTTAATTGTGACACATTCATGCGTAGGCTATTCTAAGAAAATTTATCTGAAGATCGAGCTCGTCTTGTAGATAAAATTGGGAATTCAATGTTTTGTCAGAAATACCTCGTCCATTAGATTCGCTGAAATGTCCACTCTTTTAATATCTTCCATGTCGAGATATTTCGCTGGAATTACAAATATGGACACGATTAATATATATAGACACAAGCATTTCGTATGAGACAAGCGTATTTGATTAAGTCTTATCAAACATTATGTCAAGTCGAATGAGCTGATGTATATGCTTTAATTTTTAGTAGGTGCGGCATAGTATTTTATTTATGTTTTTTAACTATCGTAATTATATAATATCGAATCAATCTATTAATTTAAAATATTATCTAGTACTGTTAAGTATAATGTTTTATAATTAACAGGCAGAATCTTTTTGTAGATACGTGATATTACATTAAAGTATATCTTGTAAAACAACACGATTATATATCATTTAAAATGTCTTTTATTCAATACAACGATATATGTTAACATAATAATAATAGTTAGTGCGATTAAATTTTTCTAAAAACGAAAGGATAAATATAACATTCGAATAATGATTGTCGACAGGTGACCGCATCGGATGTTATCGGGCGACCGCCTTGGCGAATCGATAAATTCTCGAAGAGGAAACCGGAGAGAAATTAGATTGCCGTTTGATCGACCATTGTACACACGGCCACTCGATCCTCGGAGCTACCGAATCGCAGTGCGGTGTCTAATATAAGTCACTGTGCGAGCAGAAGGAAAGGAAGAAGTGCAAGTAAAAAAGCAGCAGAGACATGGCGCACGAAAACGGAATAAACGGCGGCGATACCGACTCGGAGTCGGTGGAGTTGAATCCTCTGAGGAGAACCAGATTCCACGTGAATCGGGTCGACAGTCTCGAAGGTCGGGCCAGTCTTCTGGGCGAGCAGGAGACCAAGAAGTCTCTCAGATATATGACCAGAGAGGCCCTGCCCAGGCTAGACAATTACAGGAACATCATGAGCATCCAGGCGGCCCACAGACCCTCCTTGGATGAGTTGCACAATCCCACTCTCCTCAACAAGGTGAGGCCTTAATGACTTCTCCGAAGGCAACATTGTTGCCGCGCGAATCGAACACTTTTTCATCATTGATACAATATGTTTTTGGCGTGCGAAAAGTTCGGTACGATATCCGGAATTTTCCTCTCGGCACAAAATTTCGGACGTAATTTTATATTATACAGTTTATATTATACAATCGCTACTTTGCTTTTTCATTTACACGCTCGATTGAATTTATCTCTACGCAAAAAAAAAATAAACATTTGCGAGTGTCATACAACACGCTGCAGTATAAAATGATTATGATATGGTCTAGAATTTTTATTTTGCGAGACGCTTTACACAATGACGACATAGCAAAGATTGCAAGAAATGTTAATATTCCATATGATTACGGTACAAGAATGAAGCGAAAAGTACGGGACATTGGCGATAAGCCGAAACTCAATAACGATAACGAATGACACATCGCGAGGAAAGTTCGCGTATTGCGTGTCGTGTTTATAATTGTTCGTTCATTAATGTGATTAAAATTGATAATTTTGTTTACGATAAAAATCTGCCAGGTCGACAGACATGCGAGTGTCGAGTTGCATAATGAGCTTCTCGGAAGGATAAAGTTCAGTCGTGAAGAGAGAAATGTTCAAACGTAAGAAAGCTTTACGTGTGGGAAGGGTTAAGCCGCGGCGCCGCGGTAAAAGGCAGATACACGCATGTACACGCATACGGGTGCGAGATAAATGTAAATCTATCAGTACACCGGTACGCATCGAGCAAATCCTTGAATAATACACGCGTTCTCGCGTGGCGGAGATGCGTCACACGTGTATTCTGACATTCACCCGCTTCTCAATTTTTCGCTCGTTATCTACGGCCCCGTTCTTTCGCGTAGAATGAATATCTAAAATTAAACAGGAATCTTACATGCGGGCTGTGTGTAATGTGTAGTATCTGCCGCCGTATGATTATAGCTCCACGCGTTTCTATGTATATGCTCCAGAAGATAGCCCAAGGAAGCGTACACGCTAGTAGCACGATCGGATTTCCTGTGTAATAAAATTTGATCTTTGCCTTATTAAATTATTTAAATTAATAATTTAAGAAAGATGCAGTTGCATGCGTAATAGTTACAAATTCATTTTAATTAATTTGTTTTTTAATTTTCTTTAAATATATTTCGGTCCAAGCTCTGCAGAAAGTGACTTCAGAGAAATAAAAACTTATTTATGTTTGTTTACGACTAAAAATTTTGCTATGTAAATAGAAATTTTGTTTTATCCGTTATCACCTCGGCTATCACTGATGTTATCACTGAGCTCTTTTTCTAGGATAGCGATCAGTATACAGCGCGTAATACGATAGCACGTGCGTGCCCCTTTGTTTTGCCAGCGTGGTCGACACACGGTATTAATTACGCTCGCTCGAATGATTCGTAAATCATCGCACAATTGCAGAGATTGTTAATTGTGCAATTAACTCGCCGTTGAACGCAAGCGTGGCGCCGAGATTCCGTCCCCGGCAAAAGTCAGGCGGAAAAGTTCTTCGATTTATTTTATCTGTCCGTTCGAGCGAGAATAGAAAACGCGATACCGCGAACGTAAATATGAAACGTACCACTGAATTTTTATTGCCTTATGTGATGATTCGTCGACAACGGCACGACTTTACGATGCCACGGAGCACCGTTATCAAGCGGTGTAACACCGGTGTAACGCGACGTCAAATATTTGCAGTGACTACTTTCGAGCACGTAGTTTGTATTTTTAGGAGTATTGTTCCAGATATACGACACACGGATGTTGCACTAATTGCAATTGCACAATGATGACTGAAATTAAACAAGTCTAATCTCTAATTTAGTATTAATTACGTATCTTCTTTCTTGTAATTTATTATTGGAAATAATATTTTTTTACAAGCATTATTTACGTGACAAATATTCATAGAATTATTAATGGTTAAAATCTATGGTTCTCTGTTTCTCAATAACTTATTAATTTTTTTCATGTAATTTGGATGTTTAGTTTTACGTCACTTACAATTGGATGGAGAGTCTTGTCCTAATTCGGAATGTCATCATCGATGTAGCAATGATTGCAATCATACATGTATTGCATTTTCAAGCGAATTAACGCGGGTAGAGAAGATGACTCAGTTAGATTCATTACGCGCAACATTCTTTTTGTGCTATGAATCAGTCTGGTACGCCCAAAAACGTTATCCAAGCGTGAAGCGAATGCCAATTGTCCTTGTGATACTTCAGATACGAACGTATATCGTACAGTCGGGTTTGGTAATGCTGCCCATTTCCGCTGGGCAATGCCCGTAAGAATTTTTATTTGCTCAGCAATTTTAAAATTCTTGCAAGGCAAAAATAATGCAGACTTTTATCTATCTAACGTTTTGCATGCGATAAATATTTGCACTGTTGCGAAAAATAATACGGTTCCATCATACATATTACTTTTTAAATTCCAAAAGGACACTGCACTTTTGTCTTTTAAAATAATTAACGCTCTTGCAATTGTAAGTTGGAGAGATTTACATGTCGCGCAATTAGTAAAAAAAATATACAGGCTGCTCGGTACAATAAATTCAATCAAATAGGACGATGAACATAAAGGATTTCTTTACTGTCAATATTTTATAGATTATAAAAAGCTATTTAGACAGTTCATACGAGAAGAGACTCACGACTAAAGAGAAAGGGGATAAAACTACACGATTGACCGCTTACGTGAAGGAATGACATGATTGCATACTGGGTCACGGAGAATAAGTATATATGTATTTAAACAAATTCAGAAAAAACGTCACGTAGGCCATGGCTTACACTCTGCATGGCATAAATATTAACGAACCGTCTTGTGCCAGTAAGAAACTAATCGGAAAACACTCACACGCGCGAACTCTAAAATGTTACGAAATATATTTTGGAATCTATTGAAGAAATCAATATATTTTATTAATAAAAAATGCATTCTAATATAACGAAAAAATATCAACAGACATTAAAAAGATATTTAGAAGTGTAATTCAGAGTGTACTATAAATAATAACTGAAAAATATGTATATAATATTAGCGTAAATTGCGAAAATAGCGAAAAAATTTTCGATAGCGGATATGCTTGCAATGGACAGATAATAAATAAAATAATACATGTACATTACAACACACTGTGACGCAATGCGAGAAGTATATGGAAAATGTCGAGTTCAACGTGTTAAGTTGAATTATCTATGCAACAGATGTTGCGCCGTTAGTCACGCTTCGTTAATGCGAGCGAGGAAGTTTTTCAGACGTGGATTACAGAGTACACGTTGCAATACAGTATACATGTGACTCGCCGCGGTACATAACTGTTGGGTCAAAACTGAGGACCCGTCACGTTCGCTCGGGCAATTAAAGCCCGCCGCTCGAGATGATGACAAATACCCCAATCAGCTCGCCACGCGCTCAAGACGACGTAATTCCCGTCCGAGGAATCAATCCCTACGAAAGATCCAGAATTGTGACACTTGGAGGATCAAATGGACCCATTTGTCACGTGCTACGTTGATAAATATCGCGATAATTAGATAAACGAATTTATGTCACGAGTTCTCGTCGTAACTGGACTGTTAATAATTGAGCGACATGTCTCTCACATGTCTTGTCATGTGACTCACTTTTTCGGGTCAGGCTGATGTAGTTAATTGGCTGTAATTAGCGATTTTCTACTTCTATTTGGATCGTAGCTCTATGCGATACAAATAAGAGAAGTTGATTACCTGCACTAGAGTATTAATGGCCATTGTTATACTGGGTTTAAGTGTTAATTACATTTGAAAAGATAGCGAGACAAATTTAACAGATTCACAATAAAGAAATACCTTCGCAAACATTTACAGACACATTTCCATAAAAAGAAACGTTATATTTTGATAAGAATCTGATGTAAATTGAACCAAATGGATCTGTATCTATGTCCTGCACTCAACGGGATATACATTTGTCTTAATGTCAATATCGTTTACCGCTATTTACACGCGAGATTGATTCTTAATACACTACTATATCGATAGCGTGACATGTTATGTTGAGTTGGCATATTGTAAAAGAAAAATTTAAATTTAATCCCGTGATACCTATCATTATAAAAAATTTCCGGAATTGCAAGTAATTATAATTACTAAATGAGAATAGTGCAAAAAGTTTCAATGACTACATTTCGCGATCGCAATTGACAGATCGGCTGTCAGTCAAAATTAGATCTATCACGCGAGGTGGATTTCCGTTCAAATCTTTAAAGATTGTTTCTTATGCTTTACGTAAAATTGATGCAACATAAAGAGGATACATCAGATATAGAAGTTATGCTGTCAAATATTTTTTTTTAGAATTCTCTGTTACTCACATGGTTTTGCGAACGACTTGAACGATTGAATCGTACGTTTACACTTGTAGCTCGATGTGGCAGTGTCAATGGGCACAGTAAAAAGCGTACTCCGAATAAATCACGAGCCTCTGACAGATAAGCGTGTTACATTATTTGAATACGCTCGTGGCATATCGTAGTGGAAGATATGAGCATATCGCGAGGAGCATATGTATGAAAGAAGGCTTACTGTATAGAGGGTCTTTATTCTTTCTCTGTGTCGTACACCGTCGTAAACCATTTATGCTCCTTGTGTGCGTACGATACGTACGATGTACATGTAAATGCTTGATTGAAAAGTTTCGGGTTTAGTCTTTGCAATTTTCGATCGACTGTACTCTAAGGGTTTCAAGAATTAGTAAATTAAATTTACAGCAGTTTCCTGTGAAATTACTGAAAACACGAAAAGATAAATTTTCAAGAAACCTTGATGAAACTAATAATTATTTGCGATAATTCATGTAGTAAAACTTTCACGTGGAAAGATATTGACTTAATTTATTGATAAGAAGATTCTCTTTTACTATTGCTGTTTTTAAAAGTTTGTCTATTTTTTAAATAGTGTTATATATTTTTTACAAGTTTTTACGATAGGAATAAAAAGATAAATTTTTTGTAATATAATAGATGTTTAAATAAGAGAAGGGTCGACTTATAGCAGAAGAATTAAGAAATTCGGCAATTTAAAATGCAGAAAATGAAGTAGAAAGACAAAATTGTGAAGTTGATTTTATGGAGATGTGCAAGGATAATTTTACACGATAATACCGGAGCTCAATGCAAGGATATTCGAGGATGTAATGGAAAATCACGGAATGGATTAATCTGAGATAGAGAGAGTTCTACATAAGCCTTCAAGAGAACAAGTTGCAATCCAATCAAAATCGAATTGACAACAATTGATCCAGTCCTTGTTATTAATCACTCATCTGATGATGTAAATTATTATACACAAACGATTCTCTACAGCATCTATTCTCTACAGCAACCACGTTTGCGTTGATATTTTAAAAGTTTCGATTTAACTCTTCGATTACTCATTCGTTTCCGAGGCTTCTGTAAATGTTTCAGCAAAGCTCGTTCCGTCCGGAAGTCATTAATCATCGATAACGATTGTTGGTGCTTTTAAACATACGTTATAAGACAAGAAGATGACGACTTAAACGTTTTTCAGACACGATGTCTCAGGGATATTTCCAATTTCTTTCTAATTGAGCAATCCTACGTGCAATTCGCGAAAAGTTCCGCGACACCAGACATCGCTGTACCGTTGCCGGTTACACGAGGCTCGGTTACGTAAATCGTTAAGACTTCATTGGCCGAGTGGCGGACCCTTCCTCGAGATCGGAGTCACCTTCAATGCCTTCGATAATCGCCTCTGAATCTCAATTTACGCGCTAATCCGCTCGCCGCGGATCTTACCGGCCAGCTGCTCGGTAAGACGTGAAATCGCCGCCTCGACATCTGTAAGAAATCGTTTGGATTCATTTAGAGAGCTGACCTTGAAGCTTCTCGGTACGTCGATTATCCCATCGGATTGATGAAGACATTATCTCAACGACACGGAGCATAATTACGAACCGGTCGTATCCTTTATAGGCGCGATTACGCGATACGCGATGTGCATGGAAAAGCAGTCGACTCTGATGGCATACGAAATTGCAACGCTTTGAAAAAACTCTTTCTGAAGAGATTTTGCTAATTTCTTTTTTTTTTTTTTAATTTTTTTTTAGCAACTTTAAATCTCGCATAGTTACATGTTCTCACGATGCGCGTGAACGCGGAACGGCAATCCGCAGATCTGCTGACAATGCAGCGGAATAGAGTAGAATAATAGATATGCAGAAATAAAGGACAATGCAATGTGGAAAAGAGGAGATTAAAATGTAGGATAACTATTGCAGATGCGATATAAAAAATGTGATAAATGATGCATTCTTGAAATTAAATGAGAATTACAAGAAAATATTACATTAAAACCGGATAAGAATTAAATAAAAATCTGATCAAAATTAAATAAAAATTAAACGAATATATATGAAAACAACTTCTACTGATATTGCAAAATCGATACAAAAAATTATCTCTTATATTTCTGTAAATTTATAAGCGTCAACTTTTTCAACGTTTTACTTTGTTTATCTCTATACTATTTCTGGGATAAGATTGGTCCTCAGAACATTCAGTTTATCGAACGATTTATTTTCAGGGTTCGGGCTCGCATACGTTAACTGTTCCGCAACTGAAATCCATGGCGCCAGGAGTGAAATTCGGATGGATCCAAGGAGTCCTGATGCGATGTCTCCTCAACATCTGGGGGGTAATGCTTTTTCTGCGACTCTCCTGGGTCGTAGCACAGACCGGAATAGGTGAGTGTCTTATCGTTGAATCATCCTTTCGATTCATTCGATTCTTGAGACTTTAATGTCGTCGATATTGTTTCAGGCCAGGCTATTTTGTTGATTCTCACGACGACAGTAGTCACGACGATCACATCTTTGTCGATGTCGGCGATCAGCACCAACGGTCTCATCAAAGGAGGTAAATAGCCTTATCAAAGAAGCGTTAAATAACGGAACAATAAATATCTACTACATTGGAAATGAAAGAAGAATGAACAAAAAAATTATTTTTTATAATTTGAGGAGAACTCACATATTTAATTTAAGTCTGACAGAGAATTAAATTAATTTAATTATCTCACTGCAATATATTCTTTATCGTTGTTTAAAGGTGATTAAAGTCAACGATCGCCTTCTTATCGAATTTTTTTATACGACTGATAATGTTACATATACTAGACTAAATATTTTCGTAATTATTTGCATATGTGCAAACTGTCTCGACAAATTATTGTATCGATGCAATGGCAACACGGTTAATCGAAACTTGTATATTTCTCCTTTTACAGGTGGAACCTATTACATGATTTCCAGATCCCTGGGACCTGAGTTCGGTGGATCTATAGGTCTTATATTTTCCTTGGCAAATGCTGTCGCTTGTTCCATGTATGTAGTTGGTTTTTGCGAGAGCTTGGTGGACTGCCTCCGTCCTTTCGACGCCTGCATAATCGATTGTGCAACCGCAGACATCAGGATCATAGGTATGTAAGCGTTCGATTGAACTTTATGGCGCTTTTAATCCCCGTTCTAAAGTCATGTCGAGCGCGACACAAATTAAATTTGCATTGGATTTGCAGGCAGCATAACAATAGTTGTACTTCTGATAATCGTTATAATCGGCATGGAATGGGAAGCAAAAGCCCAAATATTGTTGCTGATAATTCTCCTTGTGGCTATTGGCGATTTCATTATTGGCACCTTTGTGGGCCCCAAGAGCGAGACGGAGAGGGCTAAAGGATTCATTGGATATAACGGTAACGTCGCGTCAACATTTTTTTTACGCGTATTTCCGGCATTACTATCTTACAAATCTATCGTAATTAACAGATATAATTATTAATTTTGTCGTTTATTTTTAATTTACAGCTAAGCTGTTCAAGGAAAATTTATATCCGAACTATAGAAGCCACGAAGGCGTGAAACATAATTTCTTTTCAGTCTTGGCCATTTTTTTCCCCGCGGCAACAGGTATCCTGGCAGGTGCGAATATATCTGGTGACTTGAAGGTGATTTAGTCCTTTCGTCTATGGAGATATTTATAGTTAATGCTTGACTCATGATGTAATTTATGCATCTATTTTATTATTCATTAGTGTTTGCATATTCGATTAAAGTTATCTTCTATACTGTGATAAATTGTTTTTTCTGTAGATAAATGATAAAAAAATTCGTTTTTTAATCATGATTATTGCTGAAATCAGCGAGTATTTTTTGTGATGTCAACACGGAAGTTTCGTGCCATTTTTAAATTTCTTATCTTGAATTTGACAGGATCCGCAAACAGCCATACCGAAAGGCACGCTACTCGCGATTCTCTTGACGTCGTTGTCATACTTAATGATGGCAATTATGGTCGGCGGTACCGTTATGCGAGACGCGTCCGGCAACGTTACTGATTTATGGACGACGTACAATAGCTCTCTTTTGGCCCTGTCAATGCTCGGCGCAGACAATGACACTGAGATTGAAAACAGTACAGTTATCGAAAATATCACTCGCAGTTGGAGTGTATATGGAACGGATTTTAACTGCACCGCAGGATGCAAGTATGGCAGCCACAACAGCTTCGAGGTGCATAAAATTATTAATACAATTCACAAATAAGACTGATCTCTGAAGATATTAATTAAATAAAAATGAGAATCACTTTTTAAACTAAAATAAATAATTGCTAATATTTAAGGAACTGTAGTAATAAAATTATCAATTATTATGAAATGTTAGATGCAAAAATCAAAATAGACAAGTGACATTGTCAACTATTCGTAGGTGATCCAATTAGTTTCTGGTTTTGGACCTATTATCTATGCCGGCTGCTTCGCGGCGACGATTTCAAGTGCCTTAGCATCGCTGGTCTCAGCACCGAAAGTATTTCAAGCTCTCTGTCTTGACAAATTATATCCAGGAATTTCGTGGTTTAGTGGAGAAAAAGATAAGGAGCCGATTCGCGGTTATTTACTAACTTTCATTATCGCCGTCGCTTTTATTTTGATCGGTGAGTAGTAATTCTACAATACCGAATTTTCACCGAAAAATTTATTTCAGAAACGAATACATCATTTTTTTATTTTTTTCAGGTGAGTTAAACGCGATCGCGCCGCTAATTTCAAACTTCTTCTTGGCTGCCTACACTCTTATCAATTTCAGTACGTTTCATGCTTCCTTGGCTAAGCCAATCGGATGGCGACCAACCTTTAAGGTATTTTAGCGTAAAAATATAACATTTTTACGGCGTTATTATACTTTTTGTTATTTTAGTAATAATATTCTGTTCTTTTTTTAGTATTACAATATGTGGCTCAGTCTCGCTGGTGCTATCCTTTGCGTTTCTGTGATGTTTCTGATCTCATGGTGGACGGCTCTAATAACATTATGCGCAGTCTTAGCACTGTATTTAGTAGTCTCATACAGAAAACCTGGTAATTTCACACAACAGAAATTTATTTAAGCACTGTTTTTTCCCGCACTGTGTTCTTTACGAAAACATATTACAGATGTAAATTGGGGCTCGACCACACAAGCCCAGACTTACAATAACGCGCTGACCGCTGTACAGCAATTGGATCGGGTGGAAGAGCACGTGAAAAATTACAGACCGCAACTCTTGGTTCTTACTGGCGCGCCTAACGTGAGATCGTCCCTCGTCGACTTCGCTCATCATATTACTAAACATCAGAGTTTATTTATTTGCGGCCATATTATTGAGGTATCGTCTATTTCCATTCCTATCGACTTTATGTGCCCATTTGACAGATAATATATCTTGTATTCGTGTGTTTTAGACACCCATATCATACAAAACGCGGAACAGTATGATGCAGAACTGTCCTTCCTGGCTTAGGGCAAACAAGATCAAGGCGTTTTACTCGCTAGTGGACAACTCGAATTTCCAAGACGGTGCTACTTCGCTCTTACAAGCCGCTGGACTTGGGAAAATGAGGCCCAATATCCTGCTAATGGGTTACAAGCAAGATTGGGCCACCTGTCAGCGGGAAAATCTGAATATGTACTTCAACGTCATGCAGTAAGTCTTCGTGTGTCACATTTTAATTAACTTGCAATTTCGTAGAGAGATTAATTTGGTAATCTTTTTTTGTACTTTGCAGCAAGGCTCTAGATATGCATATAGCAGTGGCGCTTCTTCGGCTTCAGGAAGGCTTGGATTGTAGTGCGGTTGTCGGTGATGTCGAAGATCCAAGGAGACTCTCACCTACTTCGATACCGGGCAATCAGAGTTTCTCGCAGCTTAGTCAAGGTTTTAAAAAAGCTTATATTTTCTTGTTCTTTTATATATATCTAATGTATCTAATATACTTTATGTATATAGCTATATTTAATGATAAATTATTGTTGCAGCTAGCAGCACGTCTGACATATCGATCCCTGGAAGTCCCGCGCCGAGACGTTCGAAAACAATTAACGAATATCCCAATCCGTCTTCTGAAGAGCAGCGCGAAAATCGACCAAATATAGTACCAATTACGAATATACTTAATGTAATAACAAAGTTTCAACGGAAGCATAAAAAGGGTACTATCGATGTATGGTGGCTTTACGATGACGGTGGCTTAACGCTTTTATTACCTTATATTATCAGCACGAGGCGTAATTGGTCTAACAGCAAATTGAGAGTATTTGCACTTGCTAACAAGCACTCTGAACTGGAGTATGAGCAAAGGAGGTAAACATTTTTGATGATGACTTCTAGGAATAATCGCGCGGAATAATCCTTTCGATTAATATTAATTTTTTGTAGTGTGGCAAGTCTCCTGTCGAAATTCCGGATAGACTATTCCGCCTTAAAAGTCATATCGGATATCTCGAAGCCAGCACAAGCCAGTACAAAGACGTTCTTTGACTCGTTAATAGCTGACTTTCAGGAAACAGCCGATTCGAAAAATTCCGATGACGGTATGAATAATTTCTTTATGAGTTTATTCTATGAATAGGATAAAATAAAATAGAACCAACTATATAATATATTGCTGTTAGGCTCTTGTCAGTGTATGTAACAATTTCATCTTTTCATTTTAGATGTTATTAAAGATTCGGAACTTATGGCGATGAAAGAAAAGACCAATAGACATCTCCGTTTGCGCGAATTATTACTTGAAAATTCCATGGAAGCCAATTTAGTCGTTATGTAAGTATTTATGTCGTGAATTTTATCGTATACTGTTTATATAAACACTTAACTATTAACTTTATTATATATTGTTTTCAATAATTGATTTTTTTTGTAGGACACTACCGATGCCTCGGAAAGGTGCTGTATCAGCGCCTCTTTACATGGCGTGGCTAGAAACACTTACACGTGACATGCCACCGTTTTTACTGGTTCGGGGTAATCATACATCGGTTTTAACGTTTTATTCATAATATTAATGTGAAACCGATTGACGAGACGTTTTATACGCAAAGATGTAGAACGTCACAACAAGTCACAATAGCGATATCGCAGTATTATAAGCGAAAAGAAAGACTTAATCATTTATATATGCAGAAAAAAATTGATTCGACCATGGCAGAACGAAACATCCAGTGATATATATATGTAATAGTGACAAGCTATAATGACAAGTATGCCTTTATTATAATGTGTGGGAAAATGCGTTTGTGAATGAACCACTATTGAAGAATGTGCCTATAATAAGCAATCTCTTGAAAATGTTCAGTCATGTAGTGAGACTGTATTTTTTTTTACATGACTGAAATATTTCTCGATTCCGAAAAATCTCGACAGTCTCTCTTTAGATGTAAAAAAAGATCAATCATATATTATAAATATTTAAAGTAAAGTGACAATCATAATTCATAGCATTATTTTATCGTTTGTCAAGCAAACTTTTTGTGCCTTATCTTAAATAACGCTGTGTTTTATATGCAGAAGTATTCAAAACAATTTCGGAAATGTTGGTATTGGGGAATTTAGAAAATTGCACCTTATATATTTAAGAAGGCCAACTATCTTTTTATAAAAACTTTTATATTTCTATATATATTGAACTTATAAATTTTTGACAATCTTTGAATACAGAACACAATTGTAATAAATTTTGTAAATACTACACAACTCTCTAATTGCATTAAAAGTTTTGCTTATTTTTATATGTGTGTTTTATAATCTCGATATAATACTTATAAAAGCACGAAGTTCCGTCATGAAAAATAGTATAAAGAGTAAACGCCAATGTTTAAAATAAAGTAATCGTATATAAAAGTTGTAAAAACATTACAGACGTATAGACCTACTATAAGATAAATTAAACGTTATTGTAGTACAAAATGCTAAACTGTCATAGCGACACTTACAGTGTCAAAGTATATCTCAATTCTATTTCATATCTCTCATCGCGATACTATCAGGGCATCGCCATCTAAGAATGTTTCAAGTATGTTGCACAATGTTTCATATATATGTACTAAGTTTTATACAGAAATTTTATATCGATTTCTGTTTAAACTTTTAATTACGTAACTTCGTTATAACGTAACAACTATCAGTGCTTTTACATTATCGATAACTTTGCGATACATCATTAGATGATACAGAGATATTTATTTGAATGCTTCGATGTGAACACGTTTCAGACTAGTTGCGAATGCATTGCAGGAGTCAGAATACTGATAATACATTATAATATTCTTCCTAATTGCGTAAGCTTTGCAAATTACAAAATGATCTATCGTTGCGCGTGTATGTAGACGTTGGTGCAGTCTTAATTATAATTTGAATTACAGATTAATTGTCATACAATTCCATATCGTAATAAAAGTCAATATTCCAACCCTTCTATATGTATATATAATGTGTGTGTATATATATATATATATAAAATCGAATTTTTGTGCCATATTGTGTTTACGTGCCATATCTGTTAAGATCCTGTCGAGAACTATGAGATGTAAATGTAGCCTTATTCTATAATGACTATAATATATTTTTTGGAATATTGTAGGAAAAAAGATGGATAAAGTAAACAATAAATAAAAGAAAAAACGCACAAAAATACTTAGTCATCTAAATAAAAAATCTATAGCTGCAGCTGGAAAGGAAAGTTATATCGTTATATATGTAAACGAAAAGTTTAAATAAATGACAAGAATAGAGAGATTATCTTGCAAAAAAAGCATAAACATAAATAATTAATATAAAATTAGAATATATTACTTTTCTAAATATATAAAAATTATATAGATGCGTATATAAATCTTTTCAAATAATCTTTCTCTTTTACAAGATATAAAATGATACTAACTTTTTAAATTAAATAAAAAAATACTTATTAAAATGTCAGGATGACGAATCGTCATTGTCATGCATTGCATCGTATTTCTCCGCAGATTTAGTTCGAGAAAAGAAAACTGAGATTTCTGTTTCGTGTTCGCGGATAGCACGGGTGGCATAGTTTGCGATTACATCGCAGGATAGATCTTATTCTTTTTTCATATTTAAATGCTACGAATGTGACGCGGTCTGCGCACCAACAAGCAACAGGAGGACAAACCGGAGCTAACTTTTGCCAATTCGGACAAACGCAGCGATCTAGTCGGGAACTCCACCTTTTCGGCGAACACCTTACTCGATTGTGGGATCTCGTCTTCTGACCGATGAATGAGCGTGCCGTTCACGTAGAGCACGTTGGCGGCTACATCCTCGGGCACGGTCAATGTTTGGTAACTGTACGTTGCCTCCCGCTCGATTCTCTACATCATAAATGAGAGAAATAAAAATCGAAACTTTTTTGCAATTAAATTTAATTTAAAAAAAACTTTATTAAAAAAAAATGGAAAGCAATATTCGTCGTGTAGCGAGAGTCTGAATGAAAGTTTGTTGCAAATGGCAAAATTTTCGAATAATGTAAAAAATGACTCAGTTTGTATTAATTAAGACTAACCTTGAGTACTTCCTGAGATTCTTTTCCAGCCCCTACGCATATAACATCTGGACCAGCCATTGTAACCAACGATTTTAGGCGTTTAGATTCAGCCACCTAAGCAGAGAAATATTGAATTATTATCTAAAAAATTATGGGAGAAATTAAACAAGTATTGTAGTATTGCAATGCACTATATAATCACAGTGTGTACAAATCTTTTTATCATTTATTTCATATATCATGTTCTTAATTCATTATCATATTATATGAGTAAACTAGAGAATTATATTATATCAACGAAAACTACACACTATTTTATCAATCAAATTTCTCTTTTTCTTTCTTTTTATAAGTTATATTTTTATAAATTTCTTTCCAAAATACTTGATATATATTTATTATAATCTTAATGCGTTATAGTGTGTATGATAATTTTTAATGTGCCAGCAAATCGTGCACAGTGTTTTGTGTAATGTATAGTAAAAATATAAATATATTCTTTGAAAAGTGCATACACACTAAATTCATAATATTTGTACAATGATTGGAACAAAATGAGTAATCTTTAAATATTTCGCTTAAAGTTAAATGCTTAAATCATATGCATGCTAAGGTGAGTGAGTAATATTCGTGGTATTGTTCAAGTGCACGATTCAAGTGCCAAGCCGGAACTTGTGTAACTTGTCACAACTCCAAAGCGATTCATAAAATTCCGAAATTATTACATACGAAAAGAACTTTCTCAAAAATCGTGCAAGTTTGCGTTTCTAGCCTGTGAAATTATTCATTTTCTTTGTTTTCTTTTTTTTTTTAATTCTTTCTTTAATGACATATTAAGAAGGGTCAGTTTAGTGCACCCAAACCTGAAGAGGGGCTGAGGTAAGACTCTCCACTATCACCTCTTCGCCACCATCACCCACCTTAAATGAACATTAGAAAAGTAAGGTGAGTGAGTATGATATTCTTGCGTCAAAGTTTGATGCAAATCCGCAAGGCATATATTATTATACCTTCTATAAATATACAATGTGTGCTGTGAATAAACACAAATTTTCGTTGTTACTCATGGATCGAAACATGCGTTAATATTACATATAGAGTGCTTCATTTTAAGAGGAATTTACTTTCAGAAATTCAACACAAGCAATAAAAGAAAGTTGATACAATAAATATAGCAATCGCATCTTGATATTAATCTAGTGGCTTCCAATAATAATGAAACACTCTATCCTGTAGTTAAGATATAAGATATAAAATGCTTTCAGAAATAGACACAGAGATTAACAAGGTAACAAGGTATTACTAATATTTGACAAATCTTATAAAAAAAATATTTGTAATAAATGTAGGTACATAGGTATAGAAGATTATAGATAAAATATCTTCCCTTTTTCAATTTCGACACATATATAAGTTCTAATAGCACACGCATACATGTCTTTGTGACTCTAACATCAAATCTAATGAGTTGAATCTAATGAGCATGCGATGTTCAGTAGATAACGAGAAATTTGTGATTGTTTTATGTTTAAAATGAGATATTAATAATTCTTAAATGTCAGATGATACGAATGCGTTGATCTACAAAATTACCGACCTTGATAGGTACGCATGGATATTCTGGAAATGCCACAGCAACCGCTCGTGCTCCTGCTTCATTCGTAAAATGAGACAGCCCGACAAAGAATTCTCTACCTACAAGATATTTTCATACCAGTAAATGTAAAAGTTTAAAAGATTTCTGGTATTTATATGCATTTAAAGGCACATGTAATATCAAGGCAAATATTAAATACACAAAATAGAATTTACCGGTGAAAAGCACATCTCCACCATCCAAGCGGGCATTCTTGTCGCTTATTTCTATTAGTGGTATCTCTAGCTCTTTCTTCAACACAGCTCTGATGGTATCGAGCTGAAAGAAAGACAAAACAGTATAATTATAAAACAAACAGTAAAGAAGCCAGATTTAAATTAATTATTACAGTCATCAATATTAACTCAGTTTTTTGCATTAAAAATCTGAGCATCTCTTTCTCTATAACGACTGTAATCAACATTTTTATGTTTTATCAATTCTTTTATTCTCCTGTCATAAACTCAAACAGTCAGTACATAATATCTTGGACAAGGTACCTCTTTGAGGCGAGACGGCTCGCTCGGGTGGGCGATCAGGGCGATGCCGTTGCAGACGACGGCGATGTCCTCGACGAAGACGCAGAGCGGCGAGTTTTCGTCGGGCGGCATCTCGATGACGTCGATGTCGAGCTCGCGGAGAAGCTGCGCCAGGGCCAGGTGCTGCGTCCTGGCCTCGTCCAGCGTCAATTCGCCCCGCGTGCGCAGCGACAACGGGATCCTGCAGAGGATCGCGTGCGTATACCGGTGCAGCGGCATTGCTCGAGGTTCTCGTCGTTCTCGGTTCTCTTGCCGACGAGCAGGAGCACGTAAACGCACGTCGCGCGCCCGGGATTTGACGTTCAACGCGAAATGACGGGTCGACCCGGTCGACGAGCGCGGAGAGCGGGAGCGGGCCTGCCAGCCGCGAGAGCCGCTAGGAATTTCGCAGAGCAATGCGTCGCTAGGAAGTTCTATAACGACTTCCTCGCGCGATGAAAGATGAGAGTATACAATCTGACAATAGCGGCGCGTAAATTGATTTATAAGGCGCTCACGAAGATGACGTGACACTGATTTTTCTCAATTATTAATTAATATTAATAATTGCGCGCCGTATAATAATTAAAGTGGAGATGGGAAATAACTGGTGCGAGTGTAATCCGTACGGAGTAGCGGAGATGTGGAATGTGCGTCGACTCCGTGAGCTCTCCGAGTCCGAGAAATCGTCACAGTTACTAGAAAAGCATACTATGGCAGGAGGTGTTAAGAGGCAGCGAGGTTAGAATACGCATCTCTTGGGAGCTACGAAAATCGTCGGAGTTATCAGGAGACCACATTTGCGAGGAAGTAAGCGGTAAACTCCGGGTAGGCAGGGCGGGACTTGAAATTCCCTCTCTACGCGTCCGCGCGGTCATTGGTCGGGCTTAGGAGGGGGTTACCATGGAGACCGCAAGCGGCCATTACTTCGGCGCTTTCATGGGCGGGGCAGGATGGAAGGGGGTTGCGGTTGCTATAGCGCGCTGATTGGCCGTGGGGAGGTGAGAGCTCCAGCTATTCCGAATACCTACTTGCTCAACATGCATTCCTGATACCTCCTGATATTTTTCGAAGCTCTCGTGAGACGCGACGTTTCAACGTCGCCATCTCCTAAAACTTTCTGCCGCAACATGCTCTCCGCGTAATTCTGACGATTTTTCGAAGCTTTCGAGAGACGCATCTTCCGACTCGCGTCACTTTTTCTCTGTTCATGTTCCTCGAATAATTTTCGTGCAAGCAGGACGCGGTAATTATTACTACGCGAAAATAAAAAAAATCGTGATAACTAATTAACTTTTTCTCTTCTGACTCAAAATGGCGTTTATTTTAAGGGAAAAAATATTTTCTTTAATTATTTTTCTATTTTCACGAACAATTTACAAAAATCTATAATCTTTGATATTATTAGATCACGGACGATTTCGCTCAAACGGATTAACTTAATTAATGATTTTTAATTAGTCAATGAATTTAACTGGTAAAATCGCTCACAGCAAAATTTCCAGTATGTATATGTTGTTGTCTTGATATTTAATCTTTCTTTCTGATGTCAGAAAATAAAACTTTAACGTTTCCATGTTAACAAAATGCTACACGTATTATTTGATAAGTTAATTGCCTTAATTAAGTAATAATCAGAAATTTGTTCTAATTTTATCTTTTTAATGCAGTTTAATGACTCGATATATGTAAAACTCATTAAATGTTTTTCAAATGTTGACTAATGCATATGAGGAGAGGTCAAGGATCGCCCTTTTTCAATCAAGCGCAATTACGCTAATTTTCAGTACGAGACCAATTATGTGCTTTCGTCCGTGAATTCGTATGCCTCTACGATTGCGTCAGGTCGCAATTTTAGCGCAAAAGGAGTCTTCGGGATCTTCGGGTAATTCGAGCAATTTAATTAATGCAATTTTATTTTTTGACTGCTGTCCTTTTCTTTTCAATTTTAAACAGCATTCATAAAAAGAATTTTATTATAATCAATATATGTACATACGTATATATAGTATACAATTATTACAGCCTGCGTTATAAAAGAGGATAGTATAGACTTGGAATTGGCGGAATTGGCTAATGAACGCGCTAGCGTACCCTGGCGTACCCTAACCTCAAAGGTTGACGCAAACGCTTCGTGGGCGTCCGCCTCTACCGAATAATGAAGCTTTATTTGCGTGTTTGTTAACTTCGTAATGACGCGAGAGCTCATCGAGCCGTGATGACCCGCATGTAAGTCCGTCATCGGGAATCGCCGTTCCAGCATGATCAGAATATCCCGAGCTGTCAAACGCTCGACGCAGGAGCTCGACGCCGGGACGTTGTGAGAACACACAGAATAAATAAGATGAGACCGCGTCGCGTGCCATAATAATGCGCCTCCGATTCGTCAGGGCGGTCCTGGTTCTCGCGCTGCTAGGCAACATCATCGTCTGGCACAGGATATGGCGGCTGTTCGCGGCGCAAAACACCCTGGGCCTGCTGACGCCGAGCGTCGCGACGAACGAGCCCCCGCAGAAGTTCCACCGGCGTCTGGCCCGCCTGGTCACCATCGTCATCAGGCAGTTCGAAAATTTCGAAAACGATGTGGCGTCCATGGTGGAGTCAGTTTTGAATTCCTTCCCAGAGATACCCGTCTTGATAATCTGCGATGAACTGCCGTACCCGCCGCTGGAGCTGGACTTTACAAACGAGAGTATGAGGAACGTCAAGCTGATCAGCTTACAGCCCGAATTCAATAAGTCTTTCGAGGAGAGAAATCCGCTCTTCTACATACGTACCAAATTTGTTCTGTTCTTACCGGACGCAACAAGATTGTCCACTAAGCAAGTTATACAGGTAAACTTTTTGTTGCGATATGAGAAGATATATGTTTTATCTCGCACAACAAGATATTTTCAGGATTTTATTCATTAATTTCTTTGATGTATACCTTGCAGGAGACTGTCTCGCAAGTGTCAAATTTAGGGATAGTTATTGTACCAGTGGGAAAGATGGTTCTACATTGTCTTGAATTAGATTTAAAAGTGAGAGAATGGAGCTTGAGGATAGCGCGAATTACGGGAACAGTATGTGATAGTGTAACGGGCAAACACGTAACTATGCTTGAGGCAAAAATTTTGAGAAGGCTGTCAGATCCATTCCTGCTGCCCTTTACGGATGCATTGTACATTCAGACCACAGCTATCGGTGCAAAGGTAATTCAGTTTATTTAATTTAAGATATTTATTACTTTTTGGTTTGTTTCTCTTGTAAATATAAATTATTGATCCGTCGCCTCTCTATGTGGCAATGATATAGTTCTGTTATTTACTTATAATTGGATTTATAAAATTAAATATAAATGTGCGGACATTATTATATTTACACGAGAGAGGATATATTTTGTGATTAGTTTGTGAATATTTTATTTTACAGTTTTGTGTTTTTGTGTCAGTGATCATTAACATATAGATTTATGTTTAAATTTTTTGTGTTTAAATCTTTTAATTTGGTGAGTACTTCCTATTCATTGTGTAGTTCCTTTAAGAATTATTATTATTTTTATTTTTCTGTCAGGAAAAGATTCAAATTGTTTATTGTAAAGTAAAAATGTTCAAATACACTAATGTTTCTTGTAATATGTGTTGTTAGATACATATACTGAAAAGCTACCAGTTCAACGAGGGAAAACCATTGTACAGAAACCAACAAGCACAAGCCAAGATGCAGCAATTTTATCGCACGCGAGAGCGATTGATGTTCGAGAAATTGGGGATAAAGAAAGTTACAAGGGCTTCTGGTTCTGTGGAGTGGTACGGTTGTTCGCGGGAAACCGCGAGATGTTTCGGCTCAGTAATAAACGGTATACCGTCATATCTCTATCAGCATCGATATACGCCGCCTTGTTGTTTGGCCGGATTGAGAAAAGTCGCTCACCACGTTATTGACAAACTGGAGGAGGTCGGCATACGGTTCTGGTTAGAGGGTCAGTCGCTGTTGGGAGCGATGAGACACAGCGATATTCTACCGTGGGATCACGAGGTACAAATCGGATTGAACAGAGACGATCTGGCGAGATCGCCGTGGCTGGTCAGGGCCAGAAGCAAGCCGGTCGTCGACGATGACGGTTTCATTTGGGAGAAGGCGACGGAGGGCGAGTTCTTCAAGGTACAGTACTCCCGGGTCAACCGTTTGTATGTGAATCTACTACCATTCTACACGCGCAATGGATCCATGACAAAGGACGCGTGGTTCCTGAAAAACCGGGACTTCCCAGAGCACTTTCTTCATCCGATGTCGAGCATCGAGTTCGCTGGTAGACAAGTGCCATGTCCAAATAATATTAGAGACTTCCTAGAGCTTAAATATTTTAAGGGGGTGATAGAGAATCCAGAGTTACCTGGTAGATTTGTCTTTGATTAGTCCGTTTCCAATTAATTGAGATTATTCACGGTAGCGTATTGTTGCTTGATTTTACGCAGAAATCGGTGCTTCAAGAGTTAAGCCGCGTTTATCGCTATCAGATTAATATATATACCGAAACATTACGCATGTATCTAACGATACTAGGAATTATCTATGCATGACGACATTAATATTTAAATAAAAATTACAATTTGTCTTTGATCTGAGGAGAAGATTTGCAAACATTTATATTTGCCTTATTCAGACCCTGCTTCAATAAGAAATAATGACAAATAATTGTTATTAAATGTTATCTTTATATTTTTCAACAATTCGGCTTGGAATAGTAAAAGTCACAAACTTCCTTCTTGCATGAATTGACCTGTTAATACATTGTGCCAAATAAACTTAGTGTTTTTAACTAGATTTACAGATTTAGATGTTAGTACATCTTTCAATAAATTTTCATTATAGTACTAGGGTATATTGTATTAGAGATTTAAATATTTAAGATTAAGAATCCTATATATAAAAAAAAAGACAGATTTGATCTCATAATATTTTAAAAATATTTTATTTGAGATAGAGGCATTCAATGATATATCTTGGATTATAAAATGTGAAAAATATTTCATAAATATTTATATAGTAGGAATTTGATTGTTCAAGTTTTGCAATCAAAAATCGCAATTTTAAAGAGAGCGGGAGAAAGCACTCAAAATAAAAGTTATGTCTGTCGTATTACGTTTAAAAAGTTGTGTAAATAATATAATATTTTATCTAAATTATTTTTTAATTTAAATCAATTTATTTAGTTTTGCTGTATTAAGCAGTGAGTGCTGAATTATTTTATTTGTTACAACAATGTTTTTCGGCAATAAAAGTTCAGGTACATAAACTACTTCGTAGAACTGTTTGATCTCTCTATTGCATAATAATAGTGCCAATTTATTTGTAAAAATATAGATATGTATATGTATCCGTCTGTTATAGCAAATATTAATAAAGCACTGTTGTTTACAAAAAGTTGAAATCCGTGTTCTTGTTTGATCAATTTTAAGTGACTGTTCGTATGTCTTTAGGTGGAATCAATACCGGAGGCTCTCGCACAAAGCTGAGCAATTTTTCTAATTTCATAGATTCTAATTCCGTATGCGACAAGTGTAGTTGCTTCTTCGTCGGTTTCACCTTTATTCGTAAATTTGGAGACAGTTTCAGTGTATTCACGGTACCTCTGCAAAATTAAATATTGAATAAATGAATTACAAAATACTTGAAATACATTTTTAAAACTATATATATATATTTTTTAAATTAAATAGATAATATTACTCACTTGTCATCGCCAACTATTATAAACGGCAATGTGTTATTAAAAGCTAATCGGGTCAGTTTGTTTTTTCGTTTACTGACAACCTGTTGACTGCAGATCGGCCTGTATTTATTAACATTCAAATCAAACACTGTAACTTTGCCATCGTTTGATACGCAAGCTAGCACCGTGGAGCTGTACGGTGCCCATTGAACATCCCCAATCGGAACACCCAAATCGAACATGAACAGCGGTTCCCTGTGTGCAAAGTATCACTGTAATGAGACTTGTGCAATTATTGAAGATGTAACTTACGGTCTTTCATCTTCCCAGATCTTGATTCGCCAATCTCCTGAACAGCTGGCAAAAATGCTGGAATTGTACTTGTTGAAGACTATCCGATACACCGGCATAGTGTGTGCTTCATGATATGTCCTCATGTAAATACTGCTGTACGCTGTATTGCATTTGTACATGGTACCCTCCTCTGTGCCCACCAGGAAAACATTCTGATCGGCGGGATGAAATGCGATGCACGTTCCACATCCTGGAAACGATTGGTATAGTCACGAGACTCTAGTTTCCTTTTAGTATTTGACTGTCGTCACCTTTCAGTGTAATCATCGTGCCATCTGGTCCCGGTATGGGTGGTCGGTCCAGGAATAATGTCATAACGGTGGTAAGGCCGAGATCGTTCTGATTTAACACCCAGTGATTTATTTTACCATCGATACTGACGCTAAAGAACGCCAGGTTTCCTTCCTCCGTATCAGGTGCCCAACGAATCTGTAATCAGTATTTGTTTTTTTTTTTAATTTTGTTAAAAGTGTCCCGTAGGAATTTTCAGTTTCATTATGAAGTATTAGAGCTAAAAGATTCAACAGACCTCCCATACTAACCCTCCATGCTTCTGCACAACGTCGTTGCTTTTATATTGTGGTGTGGATGGTGGTAACATTACGTTATAAACCGCCACTGCTCCGTCCATGGTACCTTTATTATTAATTAATTAATTAATGTTAACATACAGCAATATATTACAGCAATGCCATAACAATTATTTCAGAAACTAGACGAACTAATGCAAATATTTCATCGAAATTTTCAGTGAAAATATTTACACTTCTAAATAAATATCTATGTCATGCGTTTAAATACTTGGGATGGTATTATTTCACACCAATAACTAAAAGATGTGGATGTTGGGCGTTAAAATCTAGGCACATCACGGGAGATTCTGTCGGACAAATCCATTCTGGATACGATGGATTCTTCAAGCTGAATAAACACACCGTGCCGTTTGTTATTTGACTGTTAAATGACACTAGAATACATTAAATTCTCATTTACAGCTTGAACATTTATAAAAATTAAAATATGCATATTCTACTAACGTGATCCAAAGGCGACTGCAAAGAGATCGTAATATCTGCTGTTAAAGCACATGTCTGTGATGTCATGTTTCTTAGTCTTTTCATAACAAAATTTCCACAGAGGTAATAAGGAGCCTTCGCCTTCCTTGAATTCATCGCTCGGATCGTCCCAATATCTATAATCTAAAAACAATTGAAGAAATATATACTTGAGACTGAGATTTCTCATTGAAGAAAAGATCAGAAGCCTACCTTGTGATATATCATCGAAAATGTTTTGGTTCACCATTCGCTCCAACGTTTTTGCAGCTTGTAGCATTCTGTTTGTCATTGCTGAAGATTCCATTTGGGCTTTTTTCTTCACATCTTCTTTCTTTGGTTGTGTCACCGGTACCTTTTTCTCCTTTTCCTTCTCGCGTTGTTGTTGAGCATAGTCTTCCTGTCAGCAGAATAAAAGAGTTGAAACTTGTATAATATTTCTCTACGTATATGTCTTTCATACAAGAACAATAAATATGATATTTTGCATAGTAACATGCTAAATATAATACGAGATGAAGCATTTATAATGCTCTGCCAGAAATAAAACAATTTAATTAATAATTAATTAGAAGAGATCTTTTGTACCTGATACTCGTCAAAGATAGTCCATTGAAGGACATTGGCATTGAAAGTTGCGGTAGGTGGAGGTATAGTTTGTGTACTCATGTCCTGCAAAAGGTGTATTTGATTTATTTTCTATATCTGAACAAAAATTTTTAAATATATTTGGTATATAGAAAAAATATAATATACATGCCCTCATAGGATTATCATATGTCAACGCTGCTCTCTCACAAAAGTTGAATTGATTAGGTATTTTCTTGGGTTTTATCTTTTCTACTTCATCTTCCTCAGGTTCTGGCTCGGCTTCCAGCTCGTGTTCACGTTCAGCCTCGGCTAGCGCTTCCACCGTTTTATCTATTTCATCTACTGTTCTTATGGAATATACAATTTATATTTTTATTTAAAAAATATACGAGAATATCAAATGTGATTTATCAAGTCTTATATAAATATCAATATTTTCTATACCTACCTTCTTCCGCTTCTTCATATTCTGCTTCTTCTTCCGTTTTATCACGCTTTAATTTCTCATCTGTTGCCTCCTCTTGATCTTCAGCTGCATGATAATCATATAATTATTTTACATATATTAATTATTGCAATAAATAAAGAAACCTTACTAATTGTTCCTCCTGCCAATTGCACTTTGGCTTCTTCTGAGTCTTTGTATAATATAGTGCCAGTTATATCCAGAAGAGTTACTAAATGCGGTGGAGGAGGTAATCTTATAAATTCGCGTAATTTCCATGACCATTCGACTAAGGAGTCTGGTATCCTAGTATTATGTATAGTTAACACTCTGGCAAATTCCTCTTGTAATTCCTGAGGCAATAATTACAGAGTTTTAGTATTATCCAACAAAAAATTAATAGAGACATTAAACATACTGCTTCCGTTAACTGCAGTTGATCTTCTGGTCGCAGCAAAATCTTTCCTCGCATCCAGTCCATATCACCAGCACCCAAATCTAGTCGTGATGCATAACTCTTTGCTAAAGATAAATGCTGGAAAATTTTTATCTTTCAGTTTTCTCTAATATGACGAGTTATTTCTTTTGTTTATAAAGATATAACGACGAATATGTACCTCTTTACTTATTTCTGACACTTTGGAGGGCATCTTTTTGGGTATTGTCGGTGCCATTGTTCCTTTGTGTTTAAAAATATACTAAAGTAATCTCAACAGTCTCTGGCAATTGATAAACTGATTTCTCGCACTATTCTGTTTGTTCTGAACAATGTTGATCTATTTTATAACTCAACAATATTAATTTTCAATAATTTGTAATACATTATAATAAAATATATAAAGATATAACAGATAGAAATCTCAAACACTCTTTTCTCATCATTCAACACTGAGAAGTCTGTTACAGTTTCCTAGGATACGCCAGCCAGACCTTGATATAGAAATGTCAATATTGTCAATCTGTAATTAATTGATGTATCTATTTGTGATATGATTTTAATTTGAAGTAATATTCTCCCATGCCCTAATTTTCAAATATATCCAATTTCTCTTTACTTGACAATATATGAGTAAATTTATAATTTATTTAATATTTATATGCATGTGTATATGGGTCTAACGACAGACGCGTGGCATGTGAGAATCAAACGTTGGCAAAGTTGCCAAGGATGTAAAACGTCCAAAATTTGTATAAATTGTATAATTCTGTTCGTACGCAATATTCTGATCGATGTCATGCTAGTTTTTTTTGTTTTTCGACGCCGGGACAAGCATGCTTTCCTCTTTGGGGTTATTCTACGAAGAAAATCAATAATGGACTATACCACGTAATGTTAGCACTCCAACAAGTTGTAGAGCGATTATTACATAGAATTGTACGAATATAATTGGTTAGAATTTGTAAAACAATAGTTTACACAATTCTCGTAACAGGGAGTGACATATATACGTCATTAAGTTCTGAAAAATCCTAAAATAATACATAAGAACTGTGACATATGTACTCAACCTCTTCATTGTTTGCTTGAATACCAGTATTTTGTTAATTACAGTGGTGTTATTAATTGTAACGTGTGTTTTATATTTGGGACATTTCTGTTTTCATGTTGATCTTTTTACGTTTGGCCAGTTATAAAGCAAAATAAATAATGCAAACGTTTCTTTTTGTTTCAGATCAATTAAGAGAAGACAAGCTTCTATATTTCTAAATGTGTTGAATCATGGAAGATAGCGGTATTGATAGTGATCCTAAAGCTGTTAACCACGTTGAGGATGAAAGACTCTTCTTGGTAAATATCTTGGTAAACATTTATATTAACAGATGAAATGCTTGTCACTAGACTCAACTAATAGAGGCATGTATGGTTATGAGACTATAATATATAATTGTGAAATATAAATAATAATTTATATACAAGATAAAAATTGTTTAGGTATAAATATATCTTAATCCTTAGGTATAAATATGTCTTAATCCTTTTTGTAGGGCAGCGATAGCAGTTGCAGCAGTAACCACACACAGGTTTCTCAACGGAATACAACGAAACAGCTGCAAAAGAAACTTGGTACGGAAACAATCTTTTATCTTCTCATCTCGTTTTATTTTAACATTGTTGCTACAATAATTAATGTGACTTATATGATTGCTTTGTTGCAATTATATATGCAGTAATATCGTTCTGTAGAGACACGTATCGAACAAGCGAAACGAATCCAACGCAACTCAGATTACATAAAGCTTCCAAAATATGACAATGAAAATGCAAGCAGCACCAGTTCCGGATTGATATCAATTCAAAGATTGCCTATACCACATAAAAATAAGGAACATCTTCCTCTAGTCGAATACTGGCATAGCGATAGTGAAAGGTATTAAGCAATAATATGCGTAAAGAATTGTCAGATGACATTAACACGTTGTATTATATTTTAAATTTGATTTTTGATCTGTCATACGTATGATTTTTATTAATTAAATATAGTAAAATATATGTTTATTATTATATCATATTTTTGATAAAGAAAATGTCTGTATGTGATCAAGTTTAATTGATATATTCCATTTGCTATGTGTTTAGTGGGGATGAAATGACTCTCTTTCCGGCGAAATCTAAGGATTCCTCAAAGCACAAACAAGATCTCACAGACACGTTCAGCATCGGGGAATTAAGCGACGAAAGCGAGGACTCTTTGAATCTGGATCCAGCGCAACCACCACGTCCCTTCATGCGAACTTACGTACCTACTGGGTGTTGCCATTGCCACATATTATAATGTAATATAGTTTGCACACTGGACTGAGATCGCTTTAAATCGATCGATTATTATTTAAGTATCAATATGCCATTGAAAACATATTTACATATTATAAACTTTTACCAAGTTATGTTTTCTTCAAGTTTATTTTGAGTTACGAAATCAATTTATTGTATCACATTGAATCATATATTGTTTACGGAGAAACACGTGCTTAATTATTAAAATTATTTTATTAAACTGCTGTCTAATAAGTTTTTTTCATCGTTATTGTTATTTAATGGATCGAGGATCGACCATCTTGTGAAGAAGCACAATTGCGACGTTCGAGCAAAAGGATTAATCGGTTCAATGAATGCAACAATTCATTGGGGACATCGCTTTCTTCTTCGTGACCGAAGCAATTATTGTTAAGGATATTATTCAAACGGAGTTTCTCAACGTTCACTAGCCATTGGTAACATTCGCAATACCTATTTTGCATGATATCACAGCAGGTAATATCCTTTAGGTTTTATTATGCAGCGTATTGCTCAAGTGCATTTCGATTGAATTGTCAAATTAATGAAGGAAGCATCAACTTAATCTCTTCTCTATTTTCAATTAAATAAGTAATAAGATTTTACACGAGGTAATAACTTCAATCAAGGAAATAAATTGTAAGAAATATTCACGTATATTCAGAATTATTCGTTTAGATAAATGCTCTTTTTTATTCTTGTTTATTAAATAATCATAAACAATTTATTTAACCATAATTTTTTTTCTATATGAACAAGTACGACAGTGTTTTTGTAAAACTGTTTTTTTTAAATGTTTTTTAATAGAATAATAAAGGAATATATCAAAAACATTTTATGTGAACGAGAGTCTTACACACAAAAATATTTATTTCTTAAATATTATAATATATTAGAAAGCCATTAATAGAACAGAAACACAAGTTGCTTGGCGACTTTTAGTTGCACGAGATATACTTTTTTCTTTCGTAAATTCGTTTCCTTTGATTATCCTGTACAATGCTGCATTACGAAAGAGTACGAAAAAGACTGATACAAGTGGATTTTGAAAGATCGCCAACATACAAGGCGGAATTATAAGTTTGTCGTGCGTTACACTTTTATTAGATTGCAATGTACGTGAGAGGGATTTGTGGCGCATCGAACGGACGCTTGGTCGCGAGTGTAATACAGGAAGACATTTCGTGTACGAGGACAAGAAAAAATAACCGTAATTGAGCGTTATAATTGAATGCGGACGGGCAACCGATATTTTTCTACAATCCTGAAAATTATACGGAGACGTTCTTCGGCAATCTCATTGCTAAATATCGATGCGACCTTGTGGATTTTCAAACTACAGGAAATTATCAATTCAACGAAGATCTTCATGTAATTGAAGAGTTCCTTTTTGTTGCAGATTAAGTAATTCTTGGTAAAAGGTCATTACTTCATTTTATTCTAAAGTCTAACAAAAAGCAATAGTCTCTCTTTGCATCTCTCTTTGTACAACAGACGTTTATATGTTTAATAATGCAATTTTAATTTAAAAAAATTCGTTATTTTTACTTTTGTGAATTTAAATTTCAGATACTGACGTAAAATATCATAGAAGAAATTTCACACGGTCCGCGTGTACTAATTCAAGAGAATAGAAAGAAAGTCTTGTTTCTCTCGGCGGCCCTTAAAAACTTGGCGTTCTAAAGGCACGCCTAAGCGCGCCGTTGCGTAAATCATAGCTTTTCGCGTGTATAAAATCGCCGGGCGAGCGAAACAATGCCGCGCACGCTTAAGAGAACTTTTCTAGGCACGCACAATGTGCGCCAGATCGTACCGGTGAGATACTGCGTGCGGAGAATACCGGGAGGATGCCGCTCTAAAACGTGCCCGAACGCGCTCCGTTACGGAACCCCGAGAGAAACGGCCTTTTTCCGCTGCTTGATCTCGATCGTAGTACGAAACGCGCATTGCGTATGCATTTCTTCCAGTCGTAGGAGTCGAGCAGCTCCCTTGGGTGAAGAATGCTGGTGGAACTTTTTCAGCCGCTCGCCGGAATTTTAAATTTTTCCTTCGTTGAGCTTCGAATAGGTATATATTACTTCATCAACGCGGAAATCCGAGGCATCTCTTATCTTTATTACTTTTGATTACGTTGTTATTTGTTTAAAGATTTGATTTATCACGTTTATCCTAGGCGTTACGAAATTTCTGCTTGATATTAATTTATTATATACCGAATATTTTTTATTATTCTATGAAATTTCCCATCAAGTTTGTTAATACTTTTAAAACAATTTGTATAAAAATGTGAAAGAATTCAAGTGATTCAAGTGTATTCTTACGTATTTACTGTTTATAAATATCTACGTTTTGTAACGAGATTTTTATATAATTTTCATGGTTAAATTAATTTTTGCATATACATATAACAATTAAATCGGAGTTAATACAGAGCTATTGTCTTTTTTTGAAATAAGTAAAAACTACACATAAAATAAAACTAATTATATTCTAATTTTTGATCATTGTTATGATTTACATATTCTAAGATATAATTGTAAAATTATTGCCATGTTTATTTTAAATATTATCGCCGACTGTATATGATATATAATGGATATTTTTCCCTTCAAAGGACTCCTTCTGATCGTAAACGCGAACACGAAAATGCAGTGTCGTGCTGGTAGCGCGATAGCGTTCTAATTAATGGCCCGTGTATCTGAAATTTATTCCACCTCCCCGCGGTATTCCGGCGAACTCGATTTTTAATTAAGCCTCTCGACAAGCGTACGCGCATTAACAAACCGCGTCGGTTCGGCTCGCCACGTGAATAAACGTTTTGTTGCGTTAAATTCTCGTATCTCCGCGAGACGCATGATGCATCGCGTATGAATATTTAGCCGCACGTATATGCGTTCTCGTATATTACGCGTGTCTACGCAGTGGCCCAAGGCATTCCGGGGCCTTCCCTTCCTGGTTGAATGCAAGATTAATTTATTCCTCGCGAGGAACTCCCGACAACCGCGATAAAAATTTCTCGGTGACGTTTTTCGGGCGCTTAAATATTTTGTGCGCGTCTCTCTGTTGAAGCAACATGTGAAATCGGCTGGACTACCTGTTTACGATATTCCTGTTATCTCTTGTCGCCTAACTAGGATTTTATTAATTTTGTTTTTAATTTTGTAACGATACTTCAATATTGCGTTATTATCTCCAGGGTGTTCCCTGGTCAAAGGGGAAGAGAACGAAAGAGAGAGAGAGAAAGAGGCGGTGAAGCTGGAACACCCTGTGCAACATTGTGGAGGGTATGCATCGTCGACGCCACCGATGCGGCCGTAAATCGAGCCAGACTTATGGCATATTTAGTAACCAATTTAATGCAATAAATTTCGTCCTCTCCTAACGAGAGCGCGGTAACCGGTAATGCGTGAGCGCCGCTAATGTTCTTCCATTTATTCGCAGGCTCGACGGAAGACGGAAGGCTAGTCGGCGACGGAAATGCGATGCTTCCTGGAGCTTCCACCCAGATGTTTATATTTATTTTCATCGCACACCCACGTGGTGAACGACGATCCCGATTTATGTTAAAATCGATCGATTTGTACGCAAACGACTTTCATGTCACTATAAAGATGATAATGACAATTCAACAACAGATCCTGTTTGAGAATCTAATCTCCGAGTTGACGAACGGATCTGTGATCGTGAGAGTAACCCGGTGGCAATGGTCAATAAAAGTGCCAAAACCTCATGCCACCCGAGTAACTTTGTCTGCCAATTTAATTCGGAAACCAGTAGAACCGGCTTTCGTGAGAATTTGTTCTTCGCGCTCGGGAAAAAAGAAGAAACTGCGAGAAAAACGAGGGAGAGAGGGAGAGAGAGAGAGAGAAAGCGACAAAGACGTAAATTTACATATGATCTAAGCAAACCAAAAAAGCTTTAACAATCTTGCTTTTTTTCGAAAGCATAGCGTTCGGCTGCGCCGAGTTCTACGGCGCGAAAAGCGAGTCTTTATTGTTTACAATAGATTACACCAAGTCGGATTATTTGCGGTAATTATGATTAATCCGAATTTGCGAATCGAGCGAGCTCGCATCCCGAAACCGACGAGGGTCGGATAGGACTCGATTCGTTACATTTTACTTATTCGCGCGTCTTCGTTGGAGCCCCGTGGTTTGTGCATTCTATGTGTACATCGCATTACGTTGCGCATTAGATATCGCAGCAGATTATCGCGCGCGATATCGCGATATGTACGATGGCGCAGATCTGAGGTTGGCAACGAGAACGATGTCTTTTTCTTCGGGCTGACATGGCACGCGGGATATTCCGTCATATTTACGAGCGCTCGGGGAATGAATCCCCTTTTCGGGACTCGCATAAACTATGAAAACGTATTCGCGCGGTCACGAATCGAAAGATTCTAAAACTGGCGCCAGATTATGCGCGATTTGTGGCGATTCTTGCTCTTTGATTTCGTAAAAAAAAAAGAAAGTTGCTGGCATTGATACGAATGATAAACGATGAATGCGAACATGCCCATTCACGCTACTTGCGAATCTCATACGAATAACGAACAGTAAATCTCAAACCTCGAATCGCGCATAATCTAGCTCTAGCTGGTAATTTAATCACACTTTTCCAGTATTTCGTCAGAGACAACGTAAAGACTCGCTATTTTTAGAATCTAGTTAATAAAACACTTTTCAAATAATGAAAATCTTATTTCTCGTTAATTAAAAGCTGATTTATGAGTTGTTATCGATTGAATCTATTTGATAAAACATTTTTCCAACTAGCATAGAGAATCGTATTTCACATTAACTAGAATTAAATTTATGAGTCGTTATCGATTTAATCTTTATAACGACGTTATTTGTCAAATATCGTTTGCATTCATATCGTAATGATTATCGGTATACTCACAATCAGTTACATTCATGTACATCAGTTATAAATAATAAGAAAATGAAAGAAATTTCTCAGATTAATTTAAATAAGAAGTGCTGTAAATACTATATAAATACATTTTCTTTATCACTTTAGATATCAATAATGAATAATGGCACAATGAGCATTTATTACAGAGCTTATTCATTATATCTCATCAGATCTCTGCCAAGATTTCCATAAATATCACAGAAATCATTATTTGTAAATATCAACGATTCCCGCGCGCGTATTCGCGCCGGAAAAGCCGGAAGGGCGAGGGGGAGCGCGAGTGCGATTCGAGACAAACATCACACCGTTGCCGCGATCCAGGTGCATCGACCGGGCGTCCGGGCTTCCTCCTCGGGATAGAAAACCACAGGCCACCTGTCCGCCTCGCGGTCGACAGAGAGAGCAAGAGCGGACAGAACAGAGAGGGAAGGAGGAAGGAAGGGAGGCCGATAAGGTAAACGCCGTAAACGCAGATTAACCGGTCCGTCCGTCGCGTTTACGGCGCGTGTCGAAAATTTTTCAAGCGAGTACACTCCGTAAGGGAGCCGTAGAGAGACGAGATTCTTCGAAGAGGCTAAAAGCATAGTTTGATATAATTTAATAAGCGTGGAATTATCGCGTTGTCGTCTCTCTCAATCCTGTCTACAAATATGAGGAGTCGTTAAAGATATCGGCTGTGGAAATAATTTGGGGTCGGTAGCGAAAAGGGATGAAGGCGCGAAATGGCGTTTCTTGAAGCGCCGCGCACTTCAGATCGCACCGCGCGGCTTCGATATCAATCTGAATCGATCGACGCGCCACTACGCCAATGGACTCGTCCGCGCGCATAACGGGGCTGTCGGGGCCCGGAGCTCGAGCGGTCCGCTGCTTGCGCACTCCGAAACCCATCGCGCTTCCTGCATCAACGGCTTTTTTCTCCCGACCGGGCTTAATTAAATCTCGGTAGGTATGCCCGCTTAGCGGCGAGGGAGACTCATAATATCAAGGCTGCTGCGTGAATTCCGTTTGCCGTCGCGAATCAATATATACCGACGCGACGCGCCGCAAAAAGGTGTTCTGTCCCGCCGCCATTTTTCGGTAACGATTTAGGACGCCTTGCTCCGTTCTTAATTTTATGTTTCCGGATTTTCGATTTAAAATTGGTATAACATACAAGATTTAGAAGCCATATTTTGTTAAGTATTATATTCGCGTTTCGATATATCTTGAAGAGAAAGAGATCGGAAAGTTGGAAATATTGACAATCAATGTTAATCAATATTAATAATTAACTCCTTTCTTGTGCAACTGTGACTGTAATAGAGAGAAATGCTCACTTTTAATTCGCGCAATTTTTATCATATTAATTCTGTATCAAAAGCGCTTAATATAATAGGTAGTAAGAACAATTGTGCTGGAAACATTTAATTTCTTCATATACAGATATCTGAACGATGTTGCTCTTTTATCTCTCCGTCTGATCGTTAGGCGATTTGCGACGTACGATAAAAAATGGCGTTAAGTAACATAATCGTACGTGCAACGTACGGCGAGTAGAAGCGGGAAGGGGTGCTCGCGCGCGCGCGCTTACGCATGCGCGGGCGAGCGGGCGAGGGTGGAAGCGGAGCGAAGTGAAAAGCGCGCGCGTTCCCATGAATGAAATTGGCGGCGGGTCGCCGCGGGGGAGACGGGCGTACGCGGCTCACTTCGGGGACTCGCGGTTTGTTCGCGCGCGCGCGAGTGCGCGCAACCGCTTCGGTGAACGTTCGGGAGATGTCGCGGCTCGCGTGGCGACTGGTTCGAAACACCTGACCGCGGTATAGCGTATAGCGTGGTATAGCAGTGCGGCATGGGCTGGTGTGGCGGGCGCACACTTCTTTCAAAACAGGTAGCACGCGCTACCGGCTGACAGCGCGCGGCGTGGCGATATTCTCCCGGTTCTTCCTTCCTCCCTCCCGACCCTCTCAGCCCTTGTCCGCGCGCTCGAGGTACAACGGAGTGCGGTCACGTGATACTCCGCGATTTTTACGCGGCGCGCGCGCGCGGGGCTAAGTTCACATGGAGCACCGTCGCGGTGCGCGACATCGACGTTCGCGAAGTCGTTTCGAAGTCTTCGTCCTCGTTTCGAGACTCGCTCGCTCGGCCGCAAGTCTCTCGGGTAGAACGTGCCCGGGCGCAGTGAAAAACCCACCGCGTGTCGGACTCGCGAAATTGTAGTAAAAGAAAATGTGACCGCGATCGACACGACGCGCGGTGACCGCGGCGCAAAGACCGAGTGCGGAACAGTGGTATTTGAACGCGCGTTCGCCGAAAAATGACGCTCGTCGGTCGGACATCGGTTAGGACAGTGTTGCTGACGTCGTTGCTCCCGATTTCAGTGGTGCTGGTGCAGCTGGTGGTGCTGGCGCGCGCTGGGGATGTGGCGACCTTGGAGTACGGCGTGGAACCCCTTCCGGCAGCCAGGGAAGAGCGGCCGCGTCCGGATATAGGTGAGTCAATGAGTTTTAGCATTCCGCTTTAATTCGCTCTCGGCGAACGGGCGAAGTCAACATATTAATCAGCTCTCGATTGTTTCTATGAAAAAGTAAATACATTCTAATTTAATTGTAAAGGGATCAAAATATTAGAAAAGTACAGTACGAAAACACAAGAATATCGTATATTATTTTCTCTTTAATTCTATATTTCAGTTTTTAATTCTGCGAGCGTCTTTATATTCGTGCTTGCTTGTAATTTAATATAGCGACATACATAGATTATACATATATCGGATTCGTTATGATACCTGAAAGATTAATAGCTGAAAGTTTCTATTTGAAACATTGACAAATGAAATAGAAATTTATTTGTGAAGTGGGATATTAATTATGATATCAATTACGAGAGGCGCAACAAGAAAGCAAGATACGATAAAAATTTGAATTCAAAAGCAAATCAATATATAAGAAGAATAATTAAACGTAGATCGATAATAATAATTGGAAAAATTATAATGCGTTTTCCTTTTTATCATTCTCGCATTAGTAAAATAATAGTACGTCTCACGGTCGATTATATCTTCCTCACAGTACTTTAGGATAGGGAAAAATTGCACCTATATAAAAATATAATAATATAGAAGGGTGAAAGGAGCATCTACAAGACATTTTACCGTCACTGCATCCTTATCTATCTTCTTCCTTTTATTCTCGCGCGAAGATGCACTCTCCGGCGATCATTGCAATGACGGTGAATGCCTGAACTTTGTTGCTCGTCTCAGCTTTGCCGATGAAGAACGACCTTTGCACTCGGTTGCTTCTGTGAAAGTACGCTCGCGCATCCTCTATTCGCTTCGCGGCAATACTTTACGTCCCGCAGAATTCTCGGCAAATCCCGTAGATCCTGAAATTTGATTGTGAATTTATATTTCCAAAAGAACGAACTTACTAAAATCTACTTTACGTTAACCAGTTAAATTATTTAAGTTATCGATATTTATAATTATTATTGATGATGTGTATAATTTGTTTTTGTCAAGTATCGAAAAATTGCGGTTCATTATAACATGATTTAGCAATGGTACCACAGTTATATAATATATACATATGTATATATTAAAATTTTATTTTTACATTCTCACTATTCTCTTCTCCACAGATTTGTTGAAAAATACATTTATATATTTGGATTTTATTATTTGAATTAAATACCAATCAATTTCGACGATTTCACTGGAATCGTCGGACTCTAATTAATTCTATACGAAGCTCGTCTGCTTTTCAAATGCTATTTCTACGGTTCGTAGAAGCGTCTTCGACGTGTACAGTATCGCAATTAAAACGTCCGATAATAGACACGGGTCGGAAACCGTTCCCACATGGTCTTTAGAAATGCGCGACGCTCATTTTGTCGGGCCGCATCCGTCGTCTCGATCAAATCGATTAATTTGCATGCACTTAGAAAGGCGGAAGCACGTGTGTCGACCGCAAAGCCGATGAATCCTCGCGAGGGCTCCTTTGTGAGTGCAGATTAGTCGCGCGACTGCACTTTCTATTGGCAGTCAAACGCGATGAGTGCAGCAAATGAATTTTAACGCGATCAGCATACTGAGATCGGCGGCCGAGCCTTTTTCCGCGACGATTGCATTTCGCCTTTAGATCATTATAGGCCTGTTCGTTTTAGCTGAACTTTTTGCACACCTCATCTTTCCTCTTTTTCTTTTTATGAAAAGACTTCATCTTTTCTCCTTTTCATGAAAATTGCAATAATTGTTCAGCTAAAACGAACAGGCCTATTGTCAACATGTGTTTATCACGATTCGATCCGTCAAGGCGTTAATAAAAATATCGCCTCGCGGATCTCGTGGGTTGAAATTAATGGACTATGATTCCCTGGTAATGACAAACGATTGTTTGAACTCTTTTGCGCTGCTCGTTACAGTTTTTCGAGCGCGATATTCGGTGATTATTAGAAAGAAAGCAACCGGCCTTCTTCACGGCTCGTTGAACTTATTGCACGCCGTATTTAACAATAATCTAATTAATTTATGATCAAGTTTTATCGACCAAAATGGTAATTACTATTTAGCTTATATTTTTACGATATTTCTTTAAATATATGCACAATATATATTTTAGCAAGGGACCTTTTGACGAAAGTATTTCTTTTTTTTTATTTAATGGAACTAATCTCTGAAGTTTTACATCCAAAAGTTTTGAGTTACTTTTGAATTGCGAAATTAAACTTTCCTCATGTATTTGAATTACTTTCTCCATATTAAAATAGCTGAAATAGGGGAAATCAAGTATTCTTAGGTGATCGCCGAGAGCGAATAGTTTTCCGCGAGTGGATGGCAGATTCTTTTTCGACGTGCGACAATGTGTCGTACGGGGAATGCATATGTATGCACCGGCGCGGAAAATGTTCCTGGCATCGGTCCGTGTAGAATCCTCTTTCAACCTTGATGCGAATGGTACGTACGTGTCGAGGCTGCTGTTAAAAGCGGGGGACCTCGTGCGAACGTAGCCTACGGATAACTGTTCGCCGGTCGCGGACGTGCCGCGAGCGTTTATTTAACGACCGCGAATTTACGATATCCTAATGTTATTTACAGCTCGTAAGGTAATCCTTAATGAATCACGTGATTCCAATTTGGCGCGGCTCGGGCCAGTCCATAAGACATCTGTGAAATTTAATGACCGCGCTTTGTAATTGCTTGTTCTTTTGCGCCGCCCTAATATGAATTTTCGATATAGCGCGTCTTTTTTTCAAAAGATGCTAGCTCATTATCTTGTATTGTGTTTATCTCTAACGAGTGGATGGCAAAGATAAAAAAGATTGAACAAGCAATTTTGTTTCCGATATGAATGATTTTTTCATAATTCTGAGAAGAAAAGGTGTTTGAAATGGAAGCAAAAACATAGGATTAATATTTAAAATAATAATTATAACATGCAACAATCATAATAACTAGTTTCTTGTATTTTTGCAGGTGAGTCGATGGCCTAGCAGCTATAGTTTTACTTTTACCGATGTGATTCCGAAAAAAAAACCCGAAACTTGATATTGGTAAGTTATTTTTCGCTTCGCATTACATTTGAAAATTTCCTATAGGAGTGCGAATCCGCACAATAATCACATTCATCCTCTCAGTTGGTTCAATTTGCACATTGATTCAATTTCCCTGTCCAATGCGAACCCTATGCGAACCCTATCTAACGAGTGACAATATTTTTCTCTATTTTACGATCACGTTCTTGCTGAAATGCTCTATTCTACGAATTTGTTTTATACATTACACCACATTATCAAATTTGAAATTAATTAAACAAAATTATCATTCTCTTTAGTAATAGTGAAGTGAAAGATGGAATCTTTGCGAAAGAATAAAATTAATTTAGACTTAAAATCTTTTTCTAAGTAATATTAATTGCAAATTGAAATGCAAGTGTGACATTTCATATCTATATTTAATTTTCGCGATTAATAACATGTACACATTTTTTGTATTAAAAGTAAATGTACTTTGAGATCTTTTCAGTTGCAAAAATAATTTTATTAGAAAATTGATGAAGGTAGATATTAATTAAGAACGCGAACGAGAAGTCAAAGGATAATCACGTAAAGGCGGGAATTCAATTTATCCCCGACGAAACGCGTTACGTTTCAAGTTGCAAGTGCAACGTGTGGTTTCCTTTCACGGTTTTCGATAAGAGGATTTATATTATGAGATACAGTCTACGCGGAGCCTTATCAGGGCTACTACAACTGCCACGGCATTCGTTCGCGTGGCTCAGCAGGGTTGCCGCGAAGAATAGACTGCAATAGGATGCAATTTTCTAGGAAGATTCAGAATACTCGGCGTACACGGAACATTAGATAGCCGTGGGAGATTTAATTAAGATTACACCGCTTGGCAGCTTGTTCGATTCGTCCTAATCGTTACTGCGAAATCAAATACCAATGCACGATATACTTTATTTCTTCATATTTTCGCAATAATCTGCTATTGAAAATGTCACGTACGTTAGAAAAGATATTACTGAAAGCATTCATTTATAATGTTTAATGTTATTTTATTTCAATTTATTAGGCGAGGAAAATAGAATTATATACGATTTAATAAAACGAGAGATTAATATTAGAAAATAATGGAATATAACTAAAACTTTGTATAAAGTTTTTAATTTAAAAAAGTTGATTTTCTAGATGTGTATTAAATATAAAATTCTACTAGCGATAACAAGTTTTTTGACCTATATTCAGCTATTTGAAGGAATGATGCAAAGTTATATTGCACGCAGAGATAACGCTCTTATCTTTTTCGATTACGCGATGTTTGTTACCTGTTATTGTTTTTAACGATTTTCAAGGATGTGCATTTCGAGCAGGAGAAAATTCGCGAATTGATTTATGCCAAGTAAGCCGCCTTATAAAGATTTAAGGACTGATAAATCTGTTCGGGATGCAAAATGTACTTGAAATTCTGGCGGTGGCGGCCGGTTCCTTCTTCGTTTTTAGAGAAAATTTATGATCTGCCCAGAACGCGTTCGGTCACTCCTACCCGGGTGCGAAGGGTGTAATTTTATAACCGGTCATAATTAGAGACATTAACTCGCTTAGGATCCTTTACTCGTGAGTTTTACCGCGAGCTCGCCTCCTCTTTGGATTGTGTGGCGCGCGGCTATTTCGTTCCTATTATTATGCCAGAACAATGAATAGTTAAAATCTCTTTACTGCCATGTGAGTAGCCGGTGAGAGAACCTTTTTTGAGAGAACGAGATGCCAGCAGGCTTTATGGAAGGACCTCGTGTTTCCTTTTTTGCCTTCTTTCTTCACGGTTCAACGTGTTGAAATGTATCGTAATGCGTTGCCTTTGTTTGGTAACTGAAAATTGTCGATATTATTTATCGATATTAGTGGCACGAGAAAAAATTTTAATATATACGATATATGAATATAAAAGCAAACAGAATCCACAAAAAGGATCAATTAGCTAAATATAAATAAATTTTAGCTCGATATGGTAAAAACTTTGCCGAAGTATACACTCTCAGAAAAGAATTCTAGATACAATACTATTAGGATCGAAATAGGGCCAATCATATTTAGCATTAAAAGAAGAATATTTTAATCTTAAATAGAGGAATTCTTGAATCTAGAATAATTCTGAGAAAATTAGAGGGATAGCATCAAGATTATTTTATTCTAGATTTAAGAATTTCTCTATTTAAGATAAACAATATACTATCTAGAAGTCTAGATAGAATTTAAGAATTCTTCTATTTAAGATTAAAATATGATTGGCCCTATTTCGATCCTAATAGTATTGTATCTAGAATTCTTTTCTGAGAGTGTAATTTATATTATTTTTAATTCAAAGATAACAAGATATAATCAATTTGTATTATTTTTATTATTATAGTTGCAAATAAGATTTAGCTGCTTTTTTCCCCATTTGTGTTAGAACTTTGCGGATATGACTCAATGCAGTATGATTTATGCCAAGAGTAGAGCACGCTTTAGTTAGATATTACGAGGTAATGTCGAAGAGAGAATGAGCTAAATTCCGACGAGAGAAACACGTGGCAATCGGAAAAATCACTGTTTGGATTATATGCAAGTGGCAAATAAAAGTTATCTACGTATCAATAATAGCTCTTGCTACTTTTACGATCGCGTTTTTAAGACTGTTCTGATTTATTTAAACATGCAGTAGAGTGACATATATTTATTTAAAAGTATCACAGCACGTAATAAAATTTTGCCACGATAAAATTGTTTAATGTGTCAAATTTTATTACATTTAACTTTCACCATTTAACGAAGAAACAGTTCAGAGATACTTAGGAAGACGTAATTGCAAAATAAATCCACGGAACATTATCATTTATATCATAAATCATATCACAGTTGCAAGATTATAGATAAAGAAAATTATAATTTAAAAAAAAAACATTCTGTTTTTTTTACTTTTTAATAGACTATTATAAGCTAAAGAGGGAACTTTTGTATTCGAGAATAAAATTAATGAAATTTGAAATTTGTATTAGTTTAATGTAAGTTTGAATCGCGCGAAATCAATCTCTTCGATGAGTATCGTGGAATTATTTCGATTATACGAACAAGACTGCACACTCTCGCATAATCGCAGGATTTCGACGCCTCGGGCGTTAGCGCGGAAAGAAAAAGATCACGGATAACAGAGCGGCGCGCCAGTTATCAACATGCCATAATAATTCGCCATCTCGCTGTAATAATTATCCATCTCGCAACTCTTCCGTTGTTCGCGACGCGGTACGGCCGACGTGTTTTCTTTAGGCGCGCGGTTATTTCGACCGGGCTCGCGAATAATGTTCGTCATTTCGCGCGCCGTTAAAACTATTCCATTGGCAGTACAATGGCACATAACTGGTGGCAGTAAACGCATTCCTGCGTCGACGTTAAAGGCCGTAATAAGAGTATTTTTGACGAAGCAGGAAAAACGCGTGAATCGCGTGTCGCGTGTTGGTCGAAATGTCGAATTCTTGGATAGAACTGGATATATGTTTGGCTTAATATCTTCTGTTTTCATGAAATTAAAGCTGAAGAGCGAATATGTTATTTTTAATAATATATTGTAGAGTATATTAAAATGATATATATTTTTTATATGTATAGATATTATATTCTTTATATATTTTATATATAAAAAATATATATGATATATCTATATATTTTTTAAATCTGTTTTTTTGATACTTAATTAATTAATTTTACGAGAAAAATTTGCGCACATAAAAAGAGAAAATCTGAGAAAATACCTTAGAGAAGAATAATCATTACACAGAGCGCTATTTATATAATTCTTCAATTATCTCTTCTCCATTAGAGTCGTAAGAGAGGCTTTTACATGACGAGCGTAATGGGGACCGCCGTACGCGCTAATTAAAAAAGAATGCGTGGAGTAGTGGGATGATTATCGGCTAGCAGTCAGCCATGCATAAATGAATGTAACCCTTTCGCATCATCTTAGGTACTTACGTAGAATGGAGAGAAATGGAAGTCGCGCACTGTCTCTTTCTCTTCATTATACTAAATCGACTCTCCAAGGCAGGGGTCCTCACTAGCATTCCGATAAGTTCTCGTGAAATTTGTGGAAACTATCTGTAAGCTTCGCAATAATGAAATTCATATTAATCATATTACCAGGCTTATCTTAGCATTTGCATTGATTTAGCTCACATCTTTCGCGATTAAATTGGCAATAAATTACACGCATGCATATTAATAATTTTCTAATGTATTACTATACTTAACTATTAAATCGAAAAAAATTGCGATAATGATAAAAAAAAAATATTACGTGTTTAAGTAATTTTAAAATGTTCAACTGAGAAATGGAACAATTAATCACGTGAGAAGTTTGACGTGAGATTTAAAAGCAGATTTTTAATGCAAACTAGAATTTATAATACATTTTTCTAAATATCTCGTAAAAATCGGAGCTAAGAGACGAGAGTTTCATTATTTCGTGATATTTAGAAGCAATATAATAGTTCTTGCATCCGTATTTGCAATCCGCGTTATACATTTCATCAAGTTTATATGTAATTTGCCCATATATATGAATTTTGAACATAGACCGCGAAGTAACGCGCGAGTCGGATCACGTTCATAAAACGCAGTGTAAAATATATAAAATAAATAGCCCATTGCGATCGATATTAAATTATAATATGAGAAACAATATTCGGCATATTTTACGGAGCACCCAGTATTTTGAAATTCGGCGCGAGACCTTGGCCTTGGTAAACAATGTAACGCATGTGACGCGTTGACTTATAGACTAGGTCGCCGCTCGATCATTTACGCTTGAACGCTCGGAGCTAGCACATCGCTCCGCGTGTCGCCGCGTTATCTCGTAATATATCGATCATTTTTGTGAATAATTATCGTTCCTTGGTGACACGATTAATTAATGTACCACGATTAACGTATTCATAGACATATTACGACGGTAGCTAATTTCGGAAACATATACATGATATATTTTATGTAGTTTATTCATGTGAAGTAAAAATTGAAGAGCGATAAGGGATATTAATTATAAATTACTGTTTCACTGCGACGTTTACGAGTAATAAATATTTTTTGAACGATGCTTGGAATTTGAACATATCTCAATTTAAGTTTTAGTGGCGATTAAGAATTAAGACATGATTCGTCCATCATCATTTCTTTGAATTGTAATCGCAAATTAAGACTATTTGCCAAGCCATTTGATTGAACTATTCAATTAATAGAAAACCGTGGTACAATAATTAATTATTTATTAATATTTCGCATTAACGTCGCGAGTGTAATGTCGCGCAATTAAATCCCATGCGGTCGTAATTAACCGTATTTCGGCAAACGTGTGACTGTGTGCAATGAAGAAATCTAAGAACAGGCGAAGGAAAAAGAGATCTATGAACAGAGATCGAGCGACAACTTCACTACTGCGCATTGTATCACCGCTCTTGAACCGGTAAGTCGTTTCGCTTGTCGTCGCCTTATCTCTCGATATATTTTGATCGTTCTGTGAATAATTAATTAGGGGTTTATAATTTGAAGCTTGCGTTCGGCTTTCTTCATGGATTAAATATTGTATATAGATATAACAGTCGCAAAAGAATTAATGTCGAGAGATTTTTTCGATATACATATACACATGTTTCTCACAAGCACAAATAGAAGAAAGAAATATTTCTCACAGAATCACATCGTCTCTTAATTTATTTAATGAAAAGAGAAACGCGCTAGTGATTATTAATTTCATTTATTTTTATAATGCGCCAATTTTCTTCTAATCTTTCTTAGTCTGTGTTGATATTAATAATTAATATCGACACAGACACAATTTATTTCGTTTGAAACAAATTGAAACGCAATGTGAGATCTAATAATTATTTCGTCATATATTTACGTAATATTGCAAGACTTCTCACACAATCGCACGATATTTTAGGCCTCAGGTTTACGTGAATGATCGTTCCGCTTCTCAGTTGACTCTAATCTCGGTTGCGATCTCTAATTAAAATGTGACTGTTGAACAATTCATATTCCAAGATATGAAATTAAATTCCGTATCTTATTTAATACGGTTTTAAGTCTTATTTAATCTAATTCAAATAACATGATTAAATCAGTGGAGACGCGGTGCAACACGTTTCGTATATGTGTAACAAACATCTCGATGCGCATACGTACGTTGCATAGGTGAACGCGCTCGTCCGCGGTGAACGGACGCGGCGCTCTCGCCATTTTATATTACAGGAGTTAGCCGCGTCTTCCTCTCTCTCTCTCTCTCTCTCTCTCTCTCTCTCTCTCTCTCGTTTCGCGGCTTTATACGGCCTATGTCATTATCCGTCATTACGGCGTTGGACAACGGCGAGAAATAGCTTCGGCCCGAGAAGGCATCCGCCGTGTAAAATCTTGGTCGATCGCGCCGCGGATTCGCGCGAAGGTACTCATAATACGGTTTGGGCTTCATTGGGCTTGTAACGTGTTATTTTGCCTGTCATTATCTCGGTGCACTGACTTGCCTTTTTATCATTCTTTTATCATCATGCCTTTTTATCTGAGTTTTGCGAACCAAACCGAATTTTTAAATATTTTTTTTAAAGTGCCTCTATTTATGGTGTAATAACTAGACGTGCGAATAAAAAAATTAAAGTTAAAATTAAATTATGCAATATTAATATGTTATACATATATGAATTAATTTATTTGTGAGTTTAATGGGCTAAGATCAATTAGTAGAAATAGTATATACATAGATAATAGATATTACTCAATTTAAAAATAATTACTTTTTTGGGAAAGTTTTTTTTAAATTATTATATTTCTTAATCGTATATATTTCGAGCATTATCTAACATTATCTAGTAAATGGATAGGTTCACTCTTTCTCATGATATTTTCGCATTAAAAGTCTTTTTGACGAGATTCTCTTTCATGTCGTTATATTGCGCCAGTCGAGACGTCATCATACTGATGATACCGATGATTACTTCGATTGCGGGAGGATGATTAGGAATCCGCGCGTCTCGTGAAGGTTTTGTTTTGTGGTGAAAGTTTCTTTTTCGTGATTTTGCAGTATCAGATAGGTCGAGGAGTTTTTCCTGATTCCCTCAATCGTGGTCCCGTACGAAAGGGAAAGTTCTGAGCGCACCACGGATGCGCCAGGAAAGATTCGCGATTGCAGTTTCCCCGCGGCGGCGAGCGGGAAATTATCGTTCCTTCTGCCGTCCAACGTGACGGAATACTGATGAAACTGTCAGGCGAAATGAATAGCGGATGCGCGATTATTAATACCTATATTTCTTTTTTTTCCTTTCCATCATGCTCCTATTAGATATATGAGGCTAATTCGATGATGACATTAAATCGTACTCGAAATTACATAAAGGCTCGATTGTCTACTTTCTAATATTCATCATCAAATTTAGGTTGATTATTGTACATTGATATATTTCCTTTATAGAGAAGAGAAAGCTAAGTGATGAAAAAAATACGATGAACCAGATAGAGATAAATAAGATACTTTGAATAGGTCGACGATAGATTAGAAACGTTCATTATTTACGTTTTATTTTAGCTGATACAATTTTTATGAATTATAGACACATTATTTTCTTCATAATTATTTTTCTTGCATTTATGCAAGTTAAATTCTTCCTTTGTATATATCGTTAGTTTATCTCACATAATATAAATAATGTTCTGGTGAGAATTTTAGTTATGCTAGTTGTTAGATGAATTTTTATTCATCGATTTACTTTTTATATTTTCTCATTGAAGCATTTTCATTCTCTTCAAAATATTCAATGATATTTTGTAAGACATTTATTACGCGAATGATATTGAGTTATACTACGCGGAACAAGAACAAAAAAGATTGGATTTGACTGCGCGAAATAATTAATTAAAAATAAAAATCTCATCTAATTGCAAGCGGAATATCAGTTAGTATAATTTTCCGGCAAGTCACCGGTCGATATTATGCGCATTTATAATTGCGACGGTTCTAAACAGGTTTCCGAACAGTGATGAAAAATTTATATCGTTTGCGATATGGGCGCGTTTCTCGGATTACCCGAGCACGAGTCGAACTCGAACTTGAAATTGAGACCGGCTCTCATTGCCGCGAGCGTTTTTTTTTTTATTACACTTTCACAATTGATAGAATCGCGATATATTTTTCTCATGGTTTTTATTTGTTTAGCAAACACTGAGAAATTTTACTGATAAAATTGAAGGGTGATAATGAGTTACTCGAATATTTAATGACTTTCCTCGCATTTAAATTAATATCGCTGCTAGCGATGAAGAGAGTCGCTTTCTTAGCGAACATTTTTTCTCGGTGAAAGGTGTTCCTGCATACGGGAGAAACTTAACGAGAAAAAATGACAACCTTGAATTTGTTTTTACCGGTCATCGTTTCGTGTTCGGGGAAGTCACTCGCTAGTCAGCAGAGCGTACATATATGTGCACGAATTCAAGGGAGGAGAATCGAGACCTGGAGAGTCAGCAAAGCTGATTCGCATGCCGACTATATTACGGCCGCGGATCATCCATCAACCGGATCGAAGCCAGACGAGCAAAAAGCTCGCGGACTCGTCTAAATCGATCGCTACGCGCCACACTCTCACGGTCTTGTACGTTCGTTCGTTTCAGATAACGTGCGGTTCGCCTCGCAATCGCGTACGTGAGTTTCGTTGTCGTTCTGCCTTTTTATTGCTATTTATGTTTTACGCATGCACGCGCCTATGGCTGAGTCTCGGTTCTCAACGGATGATGAAAATGTTGGCTTAAATAGAAGACAAATGTGTTGGATCATATGAATTTATTTTTTACTTAGGGATAAAAGATATGTATATATATAATTATACGAGTTTCATGAAAAATTAGGTTATTACATTGCTGTCAATTTTATAGTATATTATAGTAATAATTGTTTTTTGTATTGAATAAAATAATTATAAACAGATTTCATTTTTTAATAAGGAATATTTAATAGATAATGGAACAACAATCTGCAAATTAAATAATTTCTTTTGATAACGTTACGAAATGTTGAGTTTTTAATACTTTATTTAAAATGTCAATACTTTATAACAAATGTATTTTGAATTTCATTTTGCAATTATATTTGTACATGTGTGAAATTAATTTTGAATAATATTCCTCAATATATTTTACTTAAAAAATTCTATTTAATCTGTAAAAGTTATCATTGTCTAGAGACAATTTGTCACTATGACAGGTTGAAAGACGAGATCAGCCAGAAGTGGCCCTGATTCTTATCGATATGTAGAACCGGATTTTATAGTATAACATTGATGCGCCATTTAACGCGAGAGAAATATATAAATCACTTCGCAAAACTCCACCTCCACATCGGTTTCTAAAATGAGAAGTCCTCAAGGTGGTCAGCCGAGCTGATCACGGTCAACTACGTGCGTGCAGCGTGCAACGACACGAGGCCACCACCCCCCATTAGATTGCCATTAACGATTCCCCGTTTAATAGACCCTTACGTAATTATGCGTCGAGCCACCCACGCGCGCCGTCACGCACTGCCTCTCCTCAGGGTCTCTTGGATCGTTTCTCCACCTCGTTTTCTTCTTCGAGTCTCTGCATTTCCTCTCGAGGTAAATGCGCATACAAATATGTATGTGCATATACGTAGTTTTCTAAGTCCGTCTCACATTTTTTCGTCTGCAAACTTGAACTTTTGCTTTACCAAGCCAATTTTGCATTATCAAAGATTTAATAAGATATTATTTATTAGCAATTTCCCCTAATTCTTAATTTTAAACAATCTTGTTTTACTCCGATATGTTTTTATATTTTATTTAGTCATATAATATTAAAAGTATATTAAAGTAGAATTTAACTTCTTCTTTAGATATTGTTTTTTAGTTAGAGGAAAGTTTTATTAAATATGTCATAAAGTAATAAAAAGTTTATAGATGTAAGGAAGTACGGAAAACCTAGACTTTATATATTCTTTTTGTGTATATTCGTAGCAGTGTCAAGTAGAGATACTGTCAGCATTTATTGATAAAATGCAGACTACCCCCTGCCAGCGTGAATTAATTAAGACGATCGATGCTTGTCTCGATTACGCTTCGTTGCGCTATTTCACGCGAGAACAACTCCCTATCTTTCTCAGTATCTTTATACCTGCCTTCAGGCTCGAAATGTAACGCTGACGATCGAGCGTGAGAACACGCGTCGGTCATTGACATGAATCAAGTGGCTAATACTCATTGACTTTGTAGCAGAGCGGAAAATCAAAATTTAGAAAGTTTGTCATAAAGTTTACATCAAAAGCAATTAATATTTTAAACGATAAAAATAGAAATGAAGAAACAGCGACGATTTTCCAAGTTCTCTGTCAATAATATCAAATTTGAGAAAAGAGTTATTAACTTCATAAACTTGAATTAAACTCACAGTGTTAACGTGAGCAGTAAGAGGGCAAATCGCGAGCGACACGATGGACGGGTGTTCCTGATAATGTCGTGGGTGATATTTTAACGGCGTGAACGGCCGATTGTTCTCTCTCTCTCTCTCTCTCTCTCTCTCGGCGGAAAGGTTAGTGCACGCTCGCCGTCGGAGATTCAGGACGTAAAGCGTGCTGAATCTCCACCGCCTAGCTATAGCCACAGTTATATGCTTGGCGGTATACCGCGACGCGACCGCCGCCGCGCGATATCGTGCACGCGGTTTGAAACGAGGGACCATACTCTGCGCGAGTTGCACGCGCGTACAATTACTTTTAGTGTTACAACCGCTCCTAGGATGATGCATGTTGTACGAGCGCGGCAGCGCGAGATGGAATTGTCCCCGACACAAAAAGCCAGTTTACTCGGCCGGAATACTGCGCGCGGGGGCATTGCGATGCAACTCGGCAGTCATAAAGCAAGAATTATTAAGCGGTTCTTCAGAGCGGACGAGTTTGCGCTTATGTGCGGTTAACGTTCGAGAAGACAAAGGGCTCTCTTGTCCACCTCTCGACCGCTTATACGCGGGTCGCGTAAAGTAGACGAAAAAATGGGCACGCCTTAGACATTGACGTGTCATATAAATGAAATATCGTTCTTTACGAAATTATAATTAATTCCGTGTATTCGTAGTAATAAATCGTCATACATCGCGAAGGATTAAAAAGTCCTAATTTTCTTCTCTCCGTTTCGAGAGTGACACTATCAAGATGCTCTTCGACGAACGTTCAATGCCGCGTATCTGAATACCGTGATAACTCGAGAGAGCCCTCGACGGTCTCGTTTGCGAGCTTCATCAGCGGCGAGAGAGGACTAATGCACCGTCACAAATAGCCGCGTATCGATGTTCATTTTTCAGGATGATTTATCGAGTCGCTCCGCGTACAATCCGTACAATTCAGCCGACGCGATCCGATCTACCTACCGGACATTGTCCACTGCACTTGGACTCGATCGTGCATTCGTTTCGTAGCATCCTATTTGATTGCGTTCATTAAACCTGCCCGGCTCCCAGTATCGGTTTCCTCTTTACTCGCGCGAGTTGTTGTCCCCGTTGGTCCGCGATATCGAGTCAGCGAGATCTGGAGCATGCTCCCGGTCTCTCGCAGGGGAAGGCTCGAAAGGATCGTGATCGAGGACGGTAGAGGAGAGCAGGAGAGAGTTAAAGTGAGAGAGCGGAGAATGGAAGAGAGAGGAGAGAGCCGAGAGGAGAACAGCGATCAGATCGTAAGAGGGTCGTAAGAGGAGGACAGTGGAAAATGCTAGGAGAGGAGGATAACATCTCGTTAGACTAGTCTAGCAAGCTCTCCGGAGAGCGCAGCCTGGTTCCACCGCTTCTTGCGCTACGCTCTCGAGATTGATCGTCTACGCGCGCGTTGCCATATAGACATACACGTACGTATACCCGAGTTCTTCTTCCTCCACGGAGGAAGGTTCGACGAATGCCCCGCGGGACAGCCTCTGCGAGCCTCTTCTGTCGAGAGCCGCCTCGTGGGAAATCGTTCTATCCTTCCACGCGCGTTTCACAACTTACCTTTTGACTTCTTCCGTTGCTTCGTACGCATTTAGTCGCGATGATCTAGGCGGACAAAGACGTGGACACGAAATCATGAGATGAAATAGAAGCTATGTGCTTCAAAAGTTGCTCGTTTTAGAGCATGATAATGCGAAAGACAAGTTTTGATATTTTTAAAAATTTATTCTTCAAGAAGTTATTCTGTAATAGGATACTTCTGAATTTATTCGCAGGATTTGTAGAAATTCTTTTATTTTCTTATTTATTCTTCTTTAAATTAAAAAAATGAAGATTTAATATAATTATTAAATATAGTTATGAATATTTTAAACAATATAAAATTTATTTTAAAATATTACTTTTGACAATGATATATGTTTAGTTTTTTGTTGTTAAAAAAATTATTAATTTATATCCACTGATTGATAGATATATATTGTATTCTGTATGATTTATATGTATATTTATAAGCACTTCTCTCTGTTTTTTATGTCTCTTTTTATGCATTGTTCATCATAGTTTGCGATAATTAGAATTTAAATCGGATTTATCCTTGTGCGGACGTAAAAGCGAGCAGACGGAAGGTGTGTTTCAGGGCTGCGCCCGCTTTTGATTTATAGCGCGGCCCTGCACAACACGAAATGGCGATGTAACGGCGCGCAGACGACATGGGGAGTCCCAAATTACCGTTTCTTCTTCTGAGCCTCATCCTTCATCGGTCCATCGTAACTCACGCGTGCATTTCGCATTGTTCGGGCGCGAAAATTGTTGGCGGAATTTCAATCAAAGCGTGTCATTCGTAACAACCCGATGAAGCTAGTCGCTATATTGTTTTATAATCAGGAAATTTACAATAGTCGTTTTATTAATTCGTTTAGTATCATGATAGTATAGTAAGGGCTTAAGCAGAATGGCTGTCTTGGCAGTGCTTTATGCCTTAAGTCTTTGCCTTATGTATATAACGCACAATGCTGTACAGTATTGTGCGTTACATATAAGACAAAGACTTAAGGCATAAAACACTGCCAAGACAGCCATTCTGCTTAGGCCCTAACTCTGTTAGATATTATAAGAAAACTTTATATCTCTTTCTGACAACGCGTAGAGAATCTTTCTTAACATGAAAACTTCATCTATATGCTCTTAATTTTAATCAAGTTGCATAATATATTCTTGTTGAATTAAACGGATTACTGTTTCAGAGATTTCACATTTAGTCGATTTCTTTCTGGAAACGTGCAAGCGAGGCGATAACGCGAACTTGATTAATCTTTATACCGTAATTAGGACGTTCGAATAAATGAGGATTAAGATTACGCCGGTATTCTTATATCTTGCGTTTTATTCGTATATAATTACGAGATTGTTGCGACCGGTTTGTTTCATCTGTGACGTAGGCGTACCGTAACGTGTCGGACCCTATCGGTATCAAATACTTGAGACATTAAATACATTATCTATTCGACTACCCCATTACGTACGCGCGAATGATAGTAAAGAGTAAAACAGAAACAGAGCCTTATACTCGTACACGAATCGGCACGACGAAGATCCGCGATAAGTCCCCTTCGCCGGAGATTAGAACGAGGATGGAGAGATAAAGGCATATAATTTGAATTGTTGTAAATATCAATTTACGCGTATGTTTATGCTCTATGCGGATACTTTGTATTTCGAGGACGTTAGTAATTTACATGATTATTAGCCATATAATGATTTTTAATTGCTCCGTCGTGAGAAATAATTGAGATATGTTGAAAAGGATTATTTCTCAGAATATTAATTCTTTCACATCTTAATTAATCTAGATAATAATAACTCAAATTATATAATATTCTTTAAAAATGACTAATATTAAGTTGTAATTAACTTTTACTTATACTTGTTGCAAATTAAAAAGAATATTCTTGAAAAAACCAACTTTTCTCTAAAATAATTATTAAAGTAGAGGTTAATATTCTTTTTCAAGATTCTTTTTTATGGCACATAAAATCTTTGATACTTTGATTCAAATAAAAGTTGCTTTTATATTCGTTATTACCATTCTTGCTAGACTGTTTGAAAGATTATTTAATTTTTATTTGAATAATTTGTCGTTTTTCTAGCGTGATTAGAAACAATATCTGAAGACTCGAATCGATCGTAGAGAATTTTGTCGAATTCGTGTCCATCATATCCGAAAGCTCGACCATCGAATCCAATTTACAGAACATAACAGGGCGATTACATCGCTACACGAACGCGTACTTCTTCTTTCTCTCGGAGTCAGCTCTCTCGTTAGAGTTGACTTTCGGGTCACAGGTTACGTCTATCACATTGTAATTCGAGCCTGTGCGTGCTTGTAGATGATTGCCCATCGTTTGTACAGTAATAACGCCGACAGTACGGGCCAGGGATCTCCGGAGATAAGGTCGGGTAATCAAACGGAAAGAGGGAGTTGAGACAGGAAAAAGGCATCGCTAAGGATGCATCGAGAGTTCTCGTCTCTATCGCGGTAATCAATTAATCTTCGTTGTGTCATCGTTGTACGACCGACTGGTCCGTTACGAATGTAACGATGTTTGACTTGTTAGGTAGAAATAGCTTTTTAATGAGCTGCGTTATCGTACACTTGAGAAAAAAAAATGTATATTGCCTTCCTTAATTTCTCCGAGCCATCCGATTGGTAGACAAAAAATCTTCTAAGAATCAGAATTGTGTAATATAAAAGCGAATGGATAAAATCTGAGATATTCAAAGAAAATTAAAATTAACTATTTAAAGTAAAAAATAATTGGAATGTAAGAAATATTCAATTTATAATTTAATTGTTTATTTATAATTTTTGTTGTATTTGTGCTATTGACAAAGAGAGTGGAGATTTTATTTTAGCCTCCGCCGTGTATTCTTTTATTATTTTCTCAAGGTGCATACATATAGCTATTCTAATCTCGTTGACCTAGTTTTCGATTTTTTGACTACGTTTACTCCATATTTTATTGAAGCGTATTCAGATAGCATCGGCTTCCTGCGTTGCTGATTATCCTCGTAGGTTTTTGTCTCATGCTACTTTATATCGCTTGATCTTCAAAATGTCGCAGCGACAAGTGATCAATGATGGCACTACGGTTTGTAAGGAAAACGAGTTGCCGACATTTCCTCAAAAGAAATATTAATTTAAAATTCAAACAAGACGTTTTTTATGAAAAGGTTAATTCCGTGTCGACTTACGTTCTTTGCAAGTGCGCCTCTGATGAATGCATATCCGACGCACGTCTCGCCTAGTGCCGAAATCGTAAAAGAGACGACCGACGTGTCCCACTTGCGGCAACGTGACATAACCGAGAGATGTGCGCGCCCACTATCTTTACATCCGAATGAATGCACGCGCTGCATTTAAAGTAGCCCACGAAAAAATTCCTCCGGCCAATTTCGGGACACAGCTCGATATGAGATTATACTTTCGAATATACACGTATAACCATTCTGAATTATGACGTTTATTCGTGTAATATAATTTAGCCGGATACAATATGGGAGTATTATTCCATCAGCGTAGTCCAACGTGTTAAAAATTTCGACATGGAGGGAAACTTCGTAACTTCGAGTAGTTTGACGTGGGTTGGTTTAGTATACACATGTTTGGAAGCGGCGCAGAAGAAGTATTCATGCATATGTTAAGTTCTAAATATGGTTTGCATAATATTTATTATGCAAGCCGTATTATTAGTTGGCATTCGAATTGATTGGATCATATGATTTTGAAAACGTTTGAAACATAGGTATAAATAGCATTGAAGGCAGTATTCATATAACACCGGATAATCAGTCTTATTTATATAATTTAAAATGCAATTAATTATGAAGAAATATTTGTTTACGAATTTGTGTTTTAATTTAAATTTTTTTAATTTATAGTATTAATTTTATTATTTTCATCTCTGACTCATATCCAATATCCATATATGAGTCTTACACTCCATACCGATAATATGCAAGTAATAATTGCAAATTGATAGAATCAATAATTGACGATATCGAAGATCGAGGTAGTGTGAGATAAAATCAGGTTGGAGCAAGGAAAAGATGATTCTCTCTCACGGTTCTTCTCAATCAAGTCGGCATGGTCACAGCGTTGCTGACTCTTCGACACGGATTACAATATAATTCCACGCTAAATACGTGAATCCAGCGGTCTTGTTTTGCACCAAATCCGGGTCTTTCCACTTATACCGTAGCTTGAGCGCGCCGTTAATCCGCGGGAGAAGTAGCACAAACTTCCTCGACTGGTTCCATCGAAAGTCGGGAAGAAGAAGACCCGGTTTCGAGATCGGAGAAAGCTGCCGTGACCCACCTAGTGCAAATCAAGCACAACGGATCCTGCGGAATGCCATTACGGATTAAAGCGATAGATCCACTTTAATAAAGTAATAAAGAACTTAAAAGAAAAGACTTAATAAAGAGTTAATTTTGAAAGGCTTTGCATTTAAATCCACTGTTGTTTTTTTTTTTCGGACTTTAGAGATTTGCAATTCTTAATCTCTTACCTCATAAAACCTTTGAATTAGGAGAGCGAACTCTTAAATCGAGATGGCGGAGGCCGATATGGGGGCTTTGTAATCGAGCAACCGTAATTTTTCGTAGGTAATTAAGACCGCGCGCGCGTAGGGGTCGATACCTTCGGTCGCTCATTAAAACTCGTAGACGATCCCTTCACAGATCCCGACGACAATCATCTTCTCCGCCCGACTCGCATCTTCGCAATTAAAACCTCGACCTTCGTGCCATGCAATTAAGATGCGCCACATCGGCGGAGGAGGAAACTTTGTGTGTGACTTGAAGAACATTAATATATATTAGATACGATGACATTTTCTTTTAATATACGATAAAAATATACGTCTTTAGCAAAATTGATCGCAACATATCGCAGGATAATACTTGATAAATTAATGTCAAGAAAAAAGAGTATTTTCTCTTACGTATTATTATTGTCTATATTACCTAACAATCTCTATACAAATCAAATCTATAATTTGAAGTCCTGGTTATTTCTAGATTCTAGATAATACTCCGAAATGCGCCTTTATTAAACAGTACCGAGAAAAACTTAAAAGTTTGTAGTTGTAATATTTTAAAAACAAAATTAAAAGATGAAGAAAGAAATAGAAAAACAGAGTTGAAATTATTTTTTGTATTTTTATATTTACTGTATTTTTGTTTAACAAAATATGTAATACATTTACAATACGGATAAAGCACCAACAAAGTAACCGAAACCACGTACTTTCGTTTTATTGGAAAGTTATTCTTGTTCGCAAGCAAACTGTAGTTTTTGCAATTCTTCCTCCAAGTTAGAAAATTCTGCAGATGAACTGCAGGGCAGTCTCCCTTTTGCGTTTCAACTTCTCGGAACTATGCCTTCGGAGAAAACCATTTCCTCTGTTCGCTCGTACTGCTACAAGAACCTCGTAGAAGTATAAGAAAAAGCTGGCTGGCAATCGTAGCGAAGGTTATGTCCTTTTCCTCCAAGGGAGGAATCGGAGCACAAAGACGAAGAGACGAAAAGGGAGCAAAAGGGCGGAGAAACAAGTACCTATCAACATCACTAGTCTCTATAATTGTATCGGTTATTATTTCGATTTCTTAATCTTTGATCTTCTAAAAAATGGAATAAATTTTTTAATATACTAATATCCCAATGGAAAACTTGTTACATTGATCGCTTTAATCGAGATTCTTTTAATTAACTCACTTTGACCTTTCATCAGCGATATTTTCCTTCGGGCAATTTATACGCTGATTATAATTTCTTAAAAAGACAAAAACGAAGGGATTCCTGTTGCTAATATGTCGATATGCCATATAGAGATCAGTGGTCAGTTTCCATTCGCATTTCTTGCTGGGATATCAGCTATCAAGTCTCATTGTAAAAGATGGGGGGATTGCGTTCGAACGGCGGGAACAGGTTGCCATCCGGCTTTTTGCAAGTAGATTATAGCATGACGACCGGTATCTTTAGGCCCGGTATCTCTAACGATCTCCGCTCGGCAGCTAGATCAACTTAGATTAGCTGTCGCTTTGAAAACTGCGAAACACTCCACTTGCATGGTACCCGTATGCACGGCTCTTATCACGCAGCACATCTTCGAATTCGCTTTTGATTAGATTAGAATGATATCCCGCGAAGGACATCGAACGTCCTTTCATATAAAGACGTACGTCTTTTTTCACGTTTGCATAAAATCTGCATAATGCATAAAAAGTAAAAGCGAATAGTAAACGTCTTACTCGTATCTTGTTCGGTAAGAGATAGTGAAATAGATAAACAAGTTAATTTCGCGTAATTCATAGTGTTAAAGCGTGTCATCGTAAATATTTGAATATATTTTTTTTAATTTGAGAGAAATAAAAGAGAGTTTCGTGTCTATCTTTTGCTTAAAAATTTATATTATGATGTAATAATATAATTTATTTAGTACAAAATATTTTTTTATCTTAATCAGTAGATATAGCAAGAATACAAAAATTGAAAGAATATATCTTTAAAATCGTTTTTTTGTGAAATAACATTTCATAAAATAAATGTTAAATAAAGTGTTTATATTTTTTATTTTTGCAAAATTGTTTCCTTCGCTTTCATAAATTTACTTAGGTGTACTTAGTTACTGCCAGGTTGATGAAATGACATAAATAGTAGCTCGGTATCTCACGTATGTAATAACTGGTGGAACTTTCTGCGAAATTGCAGCATACTATTATTTCCCAATAACACGACGTCCGTCGTGTCTCGCTTTTCCTTGCGTGTCCTTTCACTGGCGATAGGAAACACGATTAAGCTACCTAGCTATTGTGCAGATCCGTCACTTATTATTGTATTCGTCCGGCGTATCTCGTGGCCCCATCATATTATAAGAAATCAATATTGCTATCGACAGGTATTTATCAAAATTACAAGTGTAATTTATCCAGCTAAACGTTTTTTTTCTAAATTATCAGACGATGTAATTGCAAGATTACATTACTTTAGCTTTATGTTGCTTCAGTAATACCTAACAGCATTTTTTTTTATTCTGAGAACTTACGTTCGTTAATTTTTGTGATGTAGCAATATTGGTAATACGCGAAGACAAACTTGTTTATAAATATTAAAATTAATATTGCTTTGTCCAAAATTTAAATAAATTAATAAATCCAAGTTTTGACTAGAGTAGCCACTAGAAAATGACTATTTTTGTAAATGCCTATTCACATAAAATTGAATGACTCCCGCGGATTTGAACCACCTCCGTGGCGTCTTTGTGTAAGGCAACTTGTAGACTATAGACTCAGAGACTATATTGCAGCTTTTTCTATGTACATCTAGGTTGCTCGATACAATAATCCAGATCGTTTACGACGGGGCCGGTGTATAACTTTGCCATAAAAAGCCGCTGAATTTTAATTCCGATGAGACTGTTGTTTAGAACTTTCGCTTGTACGCGGCGAAATATCCCGGTGATCTAGTCAGGATTCTTAGAGGTATACAAGTCCGAGATCTCGTTGAAGTCGAGTTCTCTCTCGGTGGGCTAATTTTGTTCTCCCTTCGAAGGATGTTTTCTAGTGCCCTACAGCACCCTTCGGTTACCATTATCTAGGTTGCGTGGCTCGCATTACCTTCGTGAAATGCAACTTGGACATTTTGCATCGCCGAGTCGCTGTCGATGTCCACGACGACATACGAGAGTGATTTTTGTGGATTGTGCACGCAAAATGGAATTCAATTCAATAGACAAAGCTCGTCGTGCCTCTTGTTTCTTACGGTGGAATAGTCGAGGTAGAATTGTACCAGATCGTAGCGCGAGTTGGGCATAATGTGGACTGCGTAAGAATTTGCCAATCAAAAATTAGTATGATTATTAGTTTTAATGATCGTATATGAGTAAAACCTTGAAAAGTAGGGGCAAGAGTAAATGCATCGCGTTCAACGAATCCATCATCCTTGGTGAAAGTATTAGAATGACGTATCATTTGCTAGTCATCCATGTCAGAGATCATTATCTCTAGTACTAAACATTGTACGCTATTAACATCTAGTCATTGTCCTCATTTACGTTAATCTAATTATGTCTTATTGCGTCGGCATTGTCGTAAAATAGGTAGTTTCTCTTCGAGTCTCGGCGATTGAAAACTGTGTACGATAATTCAATTATTCTGGCAATTTCTTTAATTCTGACAGCACCAAATTTTTATTTTAAATTAGCTTTTGATATCGAACAAGGGGTTAATTCAATTACTTAATCAACCACCAAAGATGTGTATATTTTTTTGTTTTAGTATCGAAAGACGTCAATTATATGTCCTGCATTACATTTACCTTAGAACATAAAATTGTATTGTAACTTATAATAATAAGCCGTACACAAACTTATAACAATCACAAGCGAGAATTTAGTTCGAAAGATGCAAACAGTTGTGTGTATCGTAGGCACTTGTTGTTTCTCAGGGTTAAAGTGACTTGGATTAATTTTCTACAATCCTCGGGGCATTCTCCGGAATCACCACACTATAAATCTCCCGTCGACATATCCCGCCGAGCGGATAGGTTTCCTCCGCGAGTCGAGCCGTTTTTCCGAGCGGTATAGTAATCGAGGTCGCTCGCGGAACTCGCGTGCCTCCGCTTCTTTTTGCCTCTTGCGGGAAGAAACTCGATTCGCGCAATTCCCAAGACGACGATACCAAGACGTTTCGTTTCCCCCGTCTCGTTTTCGCCAGGGCTCAACAAGAGAGATTCACGGCTATCCCGCCTCGGGATCTAGTCCTGCTGGCGTGCTCCGTGCAGGAATCTAGCCTTAATGAGTAAAGTCGAGTCCGTGCTCCTGCAACTGGTGAGCCAGTTGTGCTCTTCCCTCGGATTTCTCGGAGATCTTCCACTTGGTGCTCTTACGGATCGTAAAAAGAAACTGGAGAGCACGAGGAAGAAGTTCATTGCTCCATATTTGACGCATCCAGGAACAAATTTAAGTAAAACGACGTTCGAGTTTATATTTTCAGCAAATATATCAGATTTTATACTTGAGAACATTAAAGACATATCATTAAAAGAAAGAAACGTTGTTAATAAAAATGGAGTAACTTAATTGTATCGTATTCAGTAAAAATATAATCTAACATAAGACTTATATCTATATAATGTTAATCATATGTATTTTGAAATATTAATGTGTCTTCTTTTGCGTTAAGAATTAAGGACCTATTATGAAAATTTCTTTCGATCAAGTAAAAATCTCTTAATCCGATGTCTCTAGAGAGTCTTACATCTAATCCAAAGCCGTGAATACATCTACTTTTTAGTATGCGTTGGATCCGAGATTGCTACCGCAGTTTGCCGCATGTTGTTCTTGCGGTTCGCGGAATTGCACCGCCCTCGGCTTGTGTTAGTTCGTGAAACAGGAATTTGCGCTTAAGGCGGGGCCCGAGAAACGAAGCGCTTTCATTGGGATTACCGGGACGGCCGTCGATTATCGCCTTACGCAGTTTTCTGGCGCTAGCCAAGACCTCGCCCTCTTTACATCGTTATCCGCTAGATACGTGTTCTTCGACAGGAACGTTTTATCGTCTGAAGCCACGACTCGTAGTCCGAGATTTATAAGAGCTTGATCTTTGTAAAAAGACTAATATATGCAATCCATTTTCTCTAAAGATATAAAATAAAATAAGATAAATTAAAGTGTAAAAAAGAATAAACTTTAATAGGTAGGAAAAGAGCTAAGTTTAATAGATTTAGTAAGTTAGTGCATGACCAGGATCTTTATTCCAACAAATGCGATTTATATGCAGATAAGCAGGGAATCCTTAGATATTTGTCGAAGGTGCGCTTTCTTGGAACTCGCAGTTCCGCGTGTGTAACCCGCGATTTGCGGTGTGCAGCGGCAGTTGCACCTGGCGACAATCGTAGAGATAGTGCCGTATAGAGATCGTGAAACGCATCGGCCAGCTCTAATCTCGCAATTGATAATCGAGTCCGAGAGCGTGGGCGCCTTGGCCGCCGAGGAAACCACACCGCGAGCCTTCGATCTCGCCTTACCTTTCCTCTCGATCTAACGACAGGTAAACAAACGTGCGGCGGAGATCTTGGACGGCGATTACGGCCGCGCGTCTTTTTTCCACAGCAAGACCGAGCAGCGATCTTTTTCTCAGCGCGTGCATCTCCGCGCGCGTGAAAGTCTGCAGCGGGGATGGCGAGATCTCACGCTGGATACATAAGGTAAATGTCCCTATGGCCGACACCTATAAGGCCGACCCAACAAAAGAATGGCGTTGTCAAGCGTGACAAAAATAAATTCGATAAAGAGTTTCATACTGGTGGATAGCTTCATCCATGCACTTTCCAAAAATCGTAGGCTCAATCCATTCCGTCAAGTATTTTTCTAGATAGAGAAGAATAAAGGCGCACTAGTGCGTGCCCTCTCTACCGACCAGCTGTGTCCAATTTTGACCGGGCATGTCCCCATTACCGATTACCTTTTTTCAGAGCATGCGAGGCGGAGGTTTCAACCGAAAAGTAAACATAAAAATAAACATAAATCAATGATAAACATGATAAATACACATAAGTCATGAAAAGGTATTTTTATCAAGCCAAACCTGGACGACGACGACGACGACGATGGCGATGACGGTAACGACGGCGACTCTCCGCGCTTGGCAGCGTACGAGTCGCTGCTGAGCTGATAATTGCTCGCGCGTCGCCTGTCCATCCTGAACGAAGGGAAACGCTCGCGGTAACAACGGCTCGCACTGTGCCAGAGCTTACGCACGTAACCGGTACCGTGGACGTGGACGACACGGAGGGCCGCGCCGAGCTCGTGAATCGCCTCCCGCAGGTAACCGAGAACGTGATACGCGTGCGGCGACAGCAGACTGTCGTTGACGAGCAGGCGTTGTATATCAGCACGCACCCACACGTCACACTCAACACCACGGCGCCGCGACTACCGAGATCCCACATAGTACTGCCTCTAAGCGGATAACCTCACCGCAGCCGTCGGCTTCCGCAGCTTCGATGATACTGACGTTTACGTGTATGGTACTGGGGACATGCAGGCGTTTTGCTGTGTCTGACCTCGACCATCGAATAAATAAAAAAAATGACAGTTTTTGACTAATTTTTTTTTTCGAATATGGCAATCAAATTGTAACAAACCATTTAGCGCTCGGATTATTCCTTACAAAAGGATTTTGAACGAAATACGGACTATTTAGGCGACCGACAATTCCTAACCTCACTCTTAAGAATACGCGTGGATGGTGACGTGCGGCAAGAAATGCGAAAAAAAATATATTTAACTATTGTACTTACTCTGCACGTTATAATTATTTTGTACTGCACGAATTCCTGAATTTTTCCACTGCACTAATGAACGTGTTGTTGAATCAGCAGCCTCGTAAACAACGTTTCACGTCAAAAAAGTCGGTAGAGGGAACATGGTCGGCCATGGGGACATTTACCTTATCCCGCACGTTGCTGCCCGATCTACGGGGTGTTTCGTAAGGTGTGCATGATATTTCAGGATTGCATCTCTCGACACATGATATGATGGTGTGCTTCGACGACAATTTTATTCAATTTTGTTAAGATTGAAGTCTATACCAATTGGTAGTTTGGTATTCATCTCTGGCTCCTAAATTTTCTTCAAAAATCATTTAGATAATAGTTGAAGGCTTCGAGCGAAGTCTGAGATTGATTGAAAACTAAGGTTTTAGCTTGTAATTTAGTTTATACTTTTGAATATTAAATAATATGTTGTAAGATTTTCACATAGAAGAAATTGATATTAAATTCTAATAGAAAAGTACAATTTTCTCTCTCAAGCTTGGCGAACGTCTTACGAAACACACTGTGTATATGCTGAGGATCTTCATCACTCTCGAGGTTCTTCGTCACGATGATGAAACGCGAGATTTCCGTCGCCGCGATGTTATCTCTGTTTCATTTTTATGAATCGAGGGGTTGGGAATCAGCAGTGGTTTGTCGGACGAAGATCGACTGGCTAATAAGTCAGCTATGATATGAGACTCGTTAATCAAGATGCATAATTAGAATGCCAATTTCTGGAATCTTTTAATTTGAATAATGCGAAATACATTTCTTCGTTTTTATAATTCGATTTATTTTATGAATTAGAATATACTCGAATTAAAATGTACATATTATAACAATATTATCCTGATCACTTTGTGCTCCAATAATTATAATATAATAGATGATATGCACGTTACACAAATACAAACTCTAGCAAGCTGTAACTTAATTAAATTTAAAATTTTTATTAATTTTTTTAAAATATTGCTGAATATATTAAAGTCATCTGTGAAATCTTTTATGCATCACATAACGCATGAATATAGTCATTTCCACGAATATACTCTTTCACGACATTCAAATCCGGACGTTTCAATCTCCGCACGAGGTTCTAAATCGCAAGTCGCGCTCTCCCGAGAGAGCCGTGTAGAGGCGTGTATCTCATGGCGAGTCGCTTTTACAACTTGCATGACGTTAATATCCCACGCAAAAGCCGTATGTAAGTATGTAGGAGCGACAGCGCCTGGCGAAAGTAGGATGCACTTGGCGGGCGCTTTTCGCTCGCTCGACGTGCGTGTGAGAAATGCGCACCGCGAGTCATGCGTGCGCACGCACGACGGTCGTTGCGGTAACGTAGTCTAGGAGGGAAATCTGCCGAGTTTAAGTGTACAATTTCGCGTAATTCGATTTTTATAACGAGCATGAAGTACCTTTAACGAGTTATGACAAGCCAGACTTGAGCTGACTAATCAATATTCACAGATTGAAAATTAAATTCAGCTGTATAAACATTAGCCTTGCTTTCAAAGAATAACTATTCTCTAATTCTTATTTTATTATGATTTAGAATAAAAATCTCTTAAATGTTTACAGTATTCACAAAGATAAACATTATTCTTAATCCACGTTCTTGTGAAAAGAAAACATTGATTGTTATAGAATTGATAACGGGATCCGCTGAAATTCCCGCTTTTTGGCACGCAAACGTCGAACGACACGCGAAGCATTATTTCTCATTTCTGTTTCTGTCGAAGACAGTGAGAGGAAATTTCGGGATCGGACCGATGACCACCGTTTCACTTTTAATAGTCCTCGTGTCGGAATACGATTATTAAGTATTGTGCAGTATCATGCGTAGTAAAATTGAGGACGTCACGCACGACCCGCGTAGGACTCGGCTTGACACGCGGGAGAGACAAGTGAAAGTCCTTGGCGGTTCTCTCTTCACTCTATTAGCGACCTCCACTCTGCGCGTAGACGAAGCGCGAGTTGTTAATTAAGCGACCGAGATAGTCGATTTCTTCACGGACTTGAATTGCACATCGAGTACTACTTTCGTGATTTAATTGAATTTTTTTTCTTTAAACACAGTTATTAAACGCGTTAATCATATCAATGGGAATACGCGTCAATGTTATCGCGAAGGGTCTCTAAGACACTTTATTTGTTCGGGCCTTATTTGTCTAGTTATATTATTTCTAATTTTTGTAATTTATACAATGTTATGTATTTGCATATATTATCTATAAATGTAAACACTCATCTTGTATCTTGCAGATAAAAATACAATGCATAATATAGATTTATGTGGAATAATAATGACGCAAAACGGAATTTTATTCAGATTTTTAAGTGACTCTTGTGGTTCCAGATTATATCCAAGTTTATGCTACATAAATGTCGCAATGAATATCAAAACCTTCAAATTTTTGAGATTTTTAATATAAGTAGGAACATTTTTTATTTTAAAAGACCAGACAGAGATATTTTTGTATTTTATTATAAGGGACGAGATATTTCTGTCAGACGCGATCAAGATACAGGGACGATTGATATGCGTTTTAACTAAGCCTCATTCTCCGTGTGTGGCCGGTGTAATCCTCCGATTTGTATTCCCGTCTCCGAAAGAAATCATTACGAATGTCCCTCGTACGAAAGTATCGTCTATTGAACCATTGGGAGTCTTTATGGATCGGTTTGAAGACGAACAGACAAACCGGATTTTCGATATATCCAGACCATCAAAAGTCTTTTCATTCATAAAGAGCTCAGAAAGAATTCGCAGAACCTTTTTCCTATGATCTTGATGAAACAGCTGAGGTTTTCGAACAAACAAAAATAATTTTTATTTCTTCTTCTTACTTCTACAAGTACTAGTTGGGAGTTGAAACTCTGTTAAAGTATCTATATCTATATGTATAATGTTCTATCAGAAAATGTCATAAGTAAAATCTTTTTTATTTTAATCATGTTTTTGAAATTATTAGAATTTTATGAGAAGTATTTTTTATTCTTATAATATTTACAACAAAAGTTTTGGTAAACTAAAGATTATGTTTACTTCTACTGCAAATGTTGCAAGCGAGTTTTATCAAGATTGGAAGGGAAGGATTTGTGAATATTGCTTGTCTTTTCTCTCGGTAAAACTTTTCTCTTTCTCTCTCCCTCTCTTCGTTAAAAAAACAATGTGCTGTCTTCTTGGAATCGTACGAGATCATCTCACGAAAATTGTAGACGCGACATGTGATAGCGTTTCACTCGGCACGATTATCGTCTCTTCTGTGCTCCAGTCTCCCTTGCCGCGATTACCGCGGGTACTCCCCCGGTAATTTTGTACCAAGGTCGATTTAACTTTGAGAGATTGTGCTCGCTTGCACTTTGGCTGCAGGCCACTTCGCTCGGGCGTCTTATCTGTGCCCACAGACAGGCCGACAGGCTCGTTTCTCGCGATGTCGCTCGCTGTTCTCGCGCGAGAGGTCGACGACGGTTAACACGACTGACAGCGATTAGCATCGCTCTCGCGTATGTATGACTTTGCTGTATCGCGCCATTATCCCATTTTTCAATGTACTGCGCCTTTATGCCTTCGTTCCTCTTTGTCATCGTTGTCTCCCGACTGTATTATAGCTCGAAAATTACGAAGAACACAATTTATTTGAATCTAGGTGCTTTATACGAGGCATTAACACTTTGTGTCGCGAGAGCGAATGAAACTTAAGATATTTTAGGAATATGGAATTTTTGATTTAATATATTCAGATTCTGACCGACTTTATCATTAGGAATTTAATCGAGATCTAAGTTTGTAGGTGTTTTAGTTATAGGCAGAAGAGTTAGAAAGAATACATTTACGCGTTTTTTAAATTAAAATATTAATAATAAAAGAATATTAATTTAGTTACTTGCATTACTAGTCTATATAACATTGAATATCTTAAAAATGCAACGTACATGACATGAAAAATCACCTAGAAAATCTAAGGCATATAGGAAGCTTTATCTCTTTTTAATTTTAAAATTTAAATGCGTATGACGTGAACAACTTTATAATATTGATTAAAAGTATTCCGATCCGATCCTATCATCACAAAACAAAATTCACCATAACAGTCACACCTATATTAGCGTATGTCAACGTATCAATTGCAGCGACATCGACAGCGAGATCGAGTGCGCTTGGTGTGCAGAGCGCGTGCAGGCAGGTTCGTTGATCGTTCCCCAGTCTGAACCGCGCTTAATACGTTCCGCGACCATTAATATTGTTTCAAAACACACCGGGCCGGGCTCGGTGTGTCTCACGTGAGTGCGAACTGGTTTCGTTGTCGCCCGCGGCTCGACCGGACCCTGACACTGACATCCTTCAAGGTTCCCCGCGCATTTCGCGTTTGCCCCACGGACCCCATCGCCAGACCGTGACATTGACTCCGAGATGGAAGCCTCGTGAATATGGTAATACTGGGGCTATGCATATCCGCGCTGCCCCACGTTGATGGCGGCGACGTTGGTGGTGGTGCCGGGCTGGTTAGTAATGCCGGTGAAGCGGTTATCGTTATCCTCCTCGTTCCGTTCCTCTATCCGCGTGTCTTACCACCGGACGTTGCTGTCTTTTCCGCCGGCTGGCCGGCTCTTCGCGCGTGACTTCGTCGTCCAAGTAAATTTTTATTAAAATCTCGTGGGGATAAAAAGAAGCCTACGTGCTTAAATATCTAATGCGAGATTACATGTAGGAGGAATATCCAACAGGAATTAGAAGTTAAGGGGTTTCTTCTGGCAGTTACTTAGGCAATTATCAAAGTATCGGGATATTAGTAAAAAGAAGAATTGAGGCTTTTTTACGTATATCTATTGCATACGTATCTCGCTAATACGGTTTACGTGAAAGTTCTCTCAGCTGAGCACAAAGGAAGAGAATAATTACGCGTTCTCCTCTCTCTTTCTCTCTCGTTAATTATTATCAATGCACCGAGTTACTTGCATTGCGAACCTATTGCTTTGCTATAACACACGTTAACATACGTATGCCGTGTGCACTTTCACGATAATATCCCGTGTTACATTCTGCGCAGAGTGGCCGGTGCACGCGACGCACGGTGCACGAAAGAGTCATTTCTTTCGCGGGACATTCCTGCTCGTGCAGCGGTACACACCTATAGACATTGTCAACGAACATTATCTACGATGCACCCAGAGACGGATCTATACCTACAATAAAGTAAAACTTACGTTACAATGCCCCAATCTCGCTACGGAGCCTTCCAGTAAAATAATTTTGCTTGGAAACATTTCAAACTTATTGCACGTGCAATAGTATCAAATGCCATTTTTAAATAAATTTTTGTTTAAATGCAGTTCTACAATAGAATCCGAAAAGAAATATAAAATATCGCGGTTTCAACTTTAAAATAAGACGTTAATTTAACTTCTTGGAGATTGTGAAATTATACTGATATGAAGAACGCGCATAAAATTACAGTTGCGTTCTTCTGAAATAAGCAGAAATTTTTTGGGGGCTATAGCCCTAAAATTCAGTTCTTGAGAAAAATTCTGCAACTATATTGGTTTGAATCCGTAGGGTTACAAATAAACGGTGCAAGTGCACGTATGCTCGCTCCACCTTTGATCCGCGAGCGATGTCGGGCCGTGTCTTACGCGACCGGACACACCATGCTCAGTTTCGCACCGTAATTCGCGGTGCGGCTCGTGGCTGCGCGGTGGAAACGGATGGCCGCTCCTAGAAAATAAGCGACGTTGGTACATGGGAGCTCGTTACGGTACGAGAGAGAAAGAAAGAGAGAGGGGTACCGCGAGGAATAAGGAACTGCCGCGAGCGAGCAAGCGAGCAAACGGCCGCGCTCTTTCGCCCTTACTTGATCTCGCATTTAGATTTATTGGTCTTGGCAAAACTAATGGTAACTCGCTCGAGACGCATGAGGCCGCAGATTGGGAGGAAAACCGCGATAGGATGGGATGCACTTATAAATATCCGTGAGAAAAGGATTCCGCTATCTTTTCTTATTTTTGCAACCTTACACATTTATGCAATATTACGTAAGATATTTCTGAAACCTGCAACTTGTTATAATAAATTTAACACTGCTAGATTTCGTACGATTATTATGCAGTTACAAATTAAAGCTGTTACTTGTTGGAACTATATAGTAATAATTTACTGGTGATCACTGTCATATTTTAGCAGTTTTGTTGCATTATTAATTTTAAATAACTCACGACCGTATGAGAAAGAGAGCAGAGGTTATTATATAATATAATTGAGAGACATTACATAGTATTCAATTTATTAATAGCGACATTTACATACAAGGAGGGCGGCACATAGTTTAGATAGCAAAGACACTTATTACGCGTAATATCCAATCGTGCATATCTTCCTTGGACAACCGGAAGTGTACGGGCGAACAATAAACGAAATATATCGGCGTTGTATATCCGCGACTTTACGAGATCGTATTGTATCAGACGAGAAAACTTTCTAATTACACGTCCGCGAGGAGAAGATACTAATTATGGCGACGGAAATACGACTTAGAATCGCGGCGGCGAGGGTTAGAAAATCGATAAGCGGTAAGGAACGAGCGTGTCGGGCTCTCGCCGTGGAATTTATCGGCGATTAGAGAACTAGCGTTAGCACGCTTGAAAGAGCCCGGGAGAGAAGGGCTCTCGAGGAAGGGCTCGGAAAAGCAACGCTCGGCGCTCTCGGACTTTTGTTGCACGGTCGCTAGGTACGGATAATTAAGGATAATGGAGACGCCTGAGGGAAGACGGGAATAGATGAGGCATTTCCAGATGATGGAATATTATGAATAGCACCTTACCGGATACTGCATGCACGTACACGTAATCGGCAAACTGGTTCTAAGTCTTACATTATTTTCTATTCCGTGTTCGCTGAAAAGCGAACATTTTTGCTCTCTGCTGATGTTTTTCCTGAATTTTAATCTTATTTTAATAAGCGTATATGATAAATTTCGTGTCAAAATTAAGACATCTGTTAAAATAAGGATTGGTGGACCTAAAAACGCTAGTTTTTAAAAATATTATTTTTTTATCGTTCGTAATTGTCATAATTGATTTATGATGACTTTATTTCTTTTACTAATAGCTTTCGTTACTTTGAGTCTTTATTATCCATGGAAAATTAGTGCTACGGCCAAATGTACCAACTATACTTATGATCGATTCTATGGATGTTCTCACGGATGATTTTGTTGTTCAGAGCCATAAACTGTCCCCGTCTCTTCGAATGCGAAATTTCGCGGCGGAGAGTAGCGCTCGTTTACTTCTCACGCAAATCATCGTCGGTATATTAATCACCCGGACTTTCGTGGCATGTGAGCGTAGCATTGTAAATAAACGGATGGTGATAATTTATGCCGCGGTGGGCAATCAATGCGCGTGCAGAGCAAATCCGCACGCCAAATGGATTTACTCTAATCGCTCTCGTGTTCCGGGAGGGGAGGATAGATACAAATTGCGATGTTTTGCGAGACGCGGGGTCGCTTGTTACACCATGTGCTTATTACCCATAATATTACCGACTTATTACTCATACCGAGTCAAACGATGCGCGCGTCCGATGTAATTGCGAGGGCAAGTCGAAAACTGAAGGTATTTTCTCAATCT
>NW_020214437.1:81640-112063 GCF_003070985.1 Temnothorax curvispinosus
TCCTTCGAGTCGCGATAACAGTGAATCTTTTCACTCGTCACAGCGAACGGCACTTCTGTTCTAACTGGCCGCGACAATACCGTCGTCGCGGATTATGTAACCAAAGTATTAGCTTGAGATATGTAAATTCTTCTATATACAAATGCGGTGAAAACGAGGGCGAGGACGTGTCTCGATAACGCATGTTTAGCTTCTCGGCGTGGAAGACTTTAAACATTTCGTGCCTAATGGCTCGTAAAAACATAAATTAGCAAATATTTTACAAGATATATTCACGAGGGATATAAATCGCAAAAAACAATCGTGGTATATGTTAAAGAAAAATATTTATGCGAAAAGTAAGAATTTTAGTACAATTGTATTTTAGTACAATAAATATTTATTTTTAGAGAACATTTTTTCGATCAAACACAATTTAGTCTCTATTTGTATCATATCTTTTAGTTTCGAAAACATTTTTAATATAGAAGAGATGTCAGGATATTTTTCGAAATAGACTTCGCGAACCGTGAATCCGCTGAATTTTGATTCATCTCCGTCGATCTGATAAGTCTCGAGGTTAACTCACGTCAAGATTAATTTTTCTCTTGCTGCCGTCATTCGTCAAGCTTTTACGACCGAGAATGATATACGAATCGCCTCTCACGCTTTCTTCTTCTTTCTCCCGCCATTATAGCCTAACAAATAGGTTGTGATACGCGATAAAACCAGCTGTTTATCTAGGTTTGGAGCTCATAACAATACTCCTCTTACAATCAGATTAAAGAGGTGATTTCTGAAGCGTAATCTACAGTAGTCAGTTTTATCGAGAGAACTAGGTACTCAGCCTAGTCTTCGAAGAAAGTTTAATTCCACAATACAGATTTATTGCTGGGATAAAGACCATAAGGAGTTACCCCTTCATCAGACTTTCATATAACTTGTAAATTACGAGATATCTGAGGAAGATGCGGCATGATTGACACGAAATAAGCAGGCTAAGGTAAAGATTTATTCCACGTGTAGAAAGGGTTAATTACGTTCTTGACATTCAGTAGTCATGATATAAGCGTAAGCGCCGATATTGATAGTATGCATTAGGTGGAAAATTGTAGTTTTGATTACAACGTCGTGATTTTCTCGCTGCGAGGTAGCAATTGCACAATTGTTGGAAACGGGATGAGATCACGTTTGATTACTCGACGATGTGCAACGCGTCATGTTTTCTTGAGAAATCGCATCAATCTCGAGTATTCTGTTTAGCCTGCTGATTTACATCGCCGCGCCGGTGTGTCCCGTCAATTTTTTTTCGACATGCTTAATTTTTTACAAATTAAGTAATAAATGCGCAGGTTTTACATTAGTACATCATGAAAATTTGCTTCTCACGATTGTTGAGCCATAAACACTATTCAATCATCGTGAAGCCGATTCTATCGGCAGCGATCGACGTTGCAATAATTTAGCAAATTCGATCAACGCCGAAGACTCGATCGTCACGCTGGTGTTCCAGTTGGTGGCACAATAATGATCCCTCCCGTGTAGTCGGTGGCATTCCTACGTCGAAACGGCAATTAATGATCCAGAAACAATTCAATCGCATGGTTCTATCACGATCCCGGGATCATCGCGCGCGGGAGAGTCAGTTTCGTGGGAGCGAGAGAGCCCGGGATGAAAATTATTAATAACAATGACCCCATTAGCGTGCAATGAATCTACGGTGATCCTCGTATCACGGATCACCGGTATGCGTCGTGAGAAAGAAATGGGTTCGTCGTAATTACAGCGAGTAACAGATGAAATTATTCTTCTTCTTTTATTATAACAGAAATAATAGATCTTTTATTATTATGTGGAAATATTTAGGAAAATAATCTTCTATTCCCCCATTTCTGATTTAATTTAAATGTTTATTGCAGCAATAATGCAAACGATGTAATTGATACAGTGATTAATTAATCGTGATACTTTCTATAGCGTGAGAATCAATTTAGGAGCTGTCATCCATTAGATTCGACCCAAGGAAAATTGCTTATCTTTCGCAATACATTTACAAACGAGAACAGATAACATTTGTAAGTCTCTTAAATTACCCGGTAATATCGGAAAACGCAACTATGCAAATGTATGCGTGTACGTAATGATAGTCTGCTGGCTAGAGTTATTCTACTAGACGATGAAACCAGACAATAACAGACAAAGTAAATGCTTCCGCGAGCTTCTTGTATTCTATATAGTTTTGCGCGCAGTCATTAATGAGTTAAGGAATCGACGCCAATGTTTGAAGTACGCACGCGTTGCATAGGCATTACGATGCGATTTGTATTCGTTGCAGTAACAGAACGTTCCTGGGCAATCTAAGCTCACGGTGTACGGTAGGAATTCATCCTTTCGCCAAGAGTTGCTTGTGAAAAGCGAATGGCGTGCAACGAGATCCGTTAACCTGAACGCGATACTTTTTCCTGATTTACTGAACTATGCAGAACCATTAGACATTCCACAGAGAATGACGTCTCTCTGAGTTCCCTATACTTCTGATAATATTAAAGTTAATTAAAGATTTAATAAATTACTTGTACATTAGGTAAAGATTGATTACATTAGAGATGGAGTTTAATTGCTTTAGCTATACTAATTAATATAATATTTTATATTATATTAATTTTGTAGTGTGCATATTTTTATATTATAATTATATACTATTATTGTATTAATATCAAGAAAGAGCAGGGGAATTTTTTTCGAGACTAAGCTTTGTGTAATTACAGCAGCTTACGCGATAACGAACGGATGGTCTTTTACGACGGTTCATCAAAATCGCTTGTCCATTAGGACTCTGCTTTTCTTCTTCGGGTTAAAAGGATGATGAGCTTATCCGCGCGGCAATCAGCAATACGCTCGGATATCCTTTCGTGGCATTGATTAATGACCCGCGAGGTGTACAGTCGCGATTTCTTTGTACGCTCGCGAGAAAGGATGCAGCACCGCCGCCGTTTCGATTAACTAATCAAGAGTATTGCGTGTTCCCCCGCCGGCGATGATGCACTTGCTACGGGACATTGTATAATAAATCGTGCAACGCGGTGTGGCCTGGACGTATGCAAAGGACCTCCATCAACGTTTGCCATTCATTTTCGGTACGAACGGCGAATGACTCCGACGAATAAACAAATTTCGAGAATCAATCAACATGAAAAACTGACGTACAAGTTGGAGCTCTGTAATTTTCTTGATAGCTTGAATTTCATGCGGACCTCGATGCGGGCCAATCACGTCGCTGATGTTGGTACAGTGTTTCATCTCTAATTGCATAATCAATCGAAATATATGACGCGCTAGAGACAAATATTTCTTGCCTTCGACAATGCTATACAATTGATTTTTATTTGATTTTTAGTTGATTTTTATTTTAGATGCTTTTATTTTGTTGACAACTCTTTTTTTGCACTTGAAACTTTGTCTGGTTTAATTGAAACTGCAGTCTGTAAAATTCTTCCAAGAGGTAATATCTGTCTCGTCGTGTTGTAATTTGTGGTACGTTTGCGAAGTTACCGCAGCTACTACATCAATTTCTCGCGAGGATGATTAAGAAGCTGCGATTTACGATGTCGTATTTTGTAATCAATTGATAATCAAACGGGTCCCGCTTGCTTCTTTCCGTGACGACGCGTAACGGCTCCTTTCAGGAAATTCTGACAATTTTCGTGATTATGCTTCTCGCGTGATGACTTTGCGCCGGCACAAAATTGCCAAACTGAGATGTATCGTTCGGCTTCAAGGTTGGGTCTAATTGCGAAGTTGCTCGTTTCTCTTCCGAGAAACGAATTATTATGGAGATGCGCCTCGTCTCGTCTCGTGATGCGCGGCTTGTACACGTGAGCAGATATAGCAGACATTCTCTGCAACGCGTCCTCGATCATGCAGAAGCTTTGCGCTGCAGCGGCCGGGATTGCTCCGGGTGGTCACGTTTCACGCGAAGGCGTACTTCCTCCTGCCAGACTAATTCCTTGGCTAGCTTTCCGTCTCGAGATGTAATCATAGCTCTTGAGAGATATGCGGCTCCGTTTCTGTTGGTCTTAGTTCCGAATTACTTCAAAGTTAGATTATTTTTGACATTTTTCCAAAAAATTACACATAAAATGAAATTATTATGCACTTTCTTCGAACAATCTGGTTCCAATCGCAAAATATACGAAATTAAAAAAAAAAAAGAAATTTCATGGAAATATTATACGATAAGATATATTGTTTGTGCAATTTTATATCAGCAAGTAAGAAATATTATATTTATAATTCCTATAATTTTTCTCGTTCTTGATTTATTTTTATTAAGAATAAATCGGATGAATTTGCCGCAAGAAAAAGACTTGTTGGAAAAAACGCGGTAATAAAGTCTTGATCTAATCTTCGGGATTCTTCAGCATTGACCGATATTTCGCTGACACGACGTTCAATTTATATTCAGCCGATTGAAGTTAGAGCCTCGCTTATCTCACATCTGAAATCTTTAAACGCCTCGCGGACGAGGAATCGCGGACCTGCAGTATGAGGCACGAGTCGTTGGTCGGCAGGCGAAGACGTTATCCCAAGGTCCGCTAATTACCCTGACTCCGAACAATAGCCGCAAGCGCGGCGGGGCGCGAGGAATAGAGAAGGACAAAGACTTTATCGAGAGTTAGACCCAACAATGAACTCGATCATCTTGGGTTAGATGCGGTAGATATCTGCCTTCCCGCGTACCTCGAGCGTTCCTAATTGAGGGGCATAATCTTCTGCTCTTCTTTCGATATTACCTTCACGATGGTTACGAATGTTTTGTAATAAGCATAACATAGCGAACGCAACGTTACTATTGAAGTTGCTATTGCGACATGTAGAGTTCACGCATATTGAAATCTATATATTAACCATGAATTGCGTCTGTAATAATTATTTAGTTGCGCAGCATGGAATAAGCCAGGTTTTTCATTAGTTTTATTAGAATCTATATTTTATTCGAAATACCATATATTGCTTTTTTACGAATTTTTATTCGAATAGCCGAAAATTTATATGTAAATGAAATTCGAGAAAGATTTGAGAAGGACAGAAAGAAATGATTTAATTTGCATTTTTACAATTTTTTAAATATTCTTTTCTATACAATTAACGATTCTTTGAATATTCAAAAATATAAGGGATTAAATTTATCCTTTGAAACGTTTTTAGAGCGCGAGAGTAGCTTTCTATGCAATTTCTAACAAAGATATAAAGAATCAACTTTATATAAAGAATCAACTTTAAATGGCAGTATTATCGTGTGTCGGCATGCTAATAGCTGAATAATCATGCAAATCTCCGTTCTTATGTGACACACGAGAGAACCAAAGCAGAAATCCCATCAGAGCTTTGACACCGATTAGATTAAGTCCCGCCCAAACGCTGCACCCTTTATTTTTTTGTATGTTCTAAAACGGGCCGCTTTCGAAGGGGCTACTTGTTTTTTGCGTGTAACTTCCAAATCGAACGAGTAGATGCTGTCAAGAGGAGAGTGCATCTAAGTGCATTTTCGGAGGAAGATGCAACCGCGGCCGTTTCACGCTCAATGTCGTGCCGAAAGGTTGACAAAGTTTATCTTACATGTATATCTAAAGATTCCCTTCTCGATTTGGTGTCAGGTGTCTCTCCCTATTGGGCGTAGCGACTCGTGTCTCATCGGAGATTAAATTCGCTCGCTCGCGAAATAAATATTCGGACCGGAACGGCGCGTTGCAGCCCGTCGATTTTAGATAATGTCAGGATCTCGTCTTCGGAGTAGCGCAACCTGATTATGATTTGTTGGATACATGAATTTGTGATGAATGGAAGTTAAATGACAGATTAGAATCACTTAGCTTTCATACTGCAATGCTTGCCTTATTTTCACGCGTAATTTATTTCATAAGAGAGCACGTTTGAATTATGGTCGATTTGGAGATACTTATCGTTATTGAATAATAATAATAATTATTATTATGAGTATAATGCGACGATAGCTGTGTGTGAAGTAGACATTTTTATATGCTATATTATTAGTATAAAAGAATAATTTTACATACATATATTTTTATATTATTTTTAATTATTTTAATCCTAAAGGGATACAGAGACATTGCACTTGAAAAAAATGACAGTTACTTTTTAACTGCATTTTATGAAGCACTGATACTTTAAATTACAATTTCCAACACGTACATTCTGCAATCTGTCTCACGCCTCGAAATTACTGACTGCTCGCGTCCGTGCGCGATGTTAACGTGTACTTTCACTATGTATAATTAAGCGCATCTTAAAGTTAGGAACGTAGGTTAAACTCGGCGAAGAGATCAAATGTGCTTATCACGGTGCGAGCCCACGAGGATAATGAGGACCTCTCTGTGAGTAATAGTAGCTCTTTCGAGCCGTCCGCCACGCTTAGAGCGTTATCCGGCAACCGGCCGTCCTGCCGAGTATCCTCTTACGCCGAGAGGATCTTACCAACGTTAGGACTTCTGAGGGCGGTTTGTGTTGCTACTGCTTACCGTCGGAGAGCCCTCGCAGAAAGCGCCGGACGTTAAGACCCGGCAAAGGATTAATGTCCCCATCCGCCGAGGCGCATTGTGACGCTCGGGAAGACCGCGCGAGAGTTGCGCCGTGCGATGCATCACTCTCCCGGACTGCAACCGCAGCCCATTGCGTACGCGATTCGTACGCGGTTGCGTCCAGTTGCGTCTTAGGCTCAGGCAAAGTTATATTAATGATACCGTCGTTAGTTGCACACCGGGACACTTGTATGGTTGTTCTTGCCCGGCAAGAAGTGCAGCTTGATAAACACGCGCGCCTTGACTTGCCAGAGTCGCAAAAGTACGCGATACATATGCATGAACGTTGGAGAGTTAGCGCGTGTAGTAAACATTGGAGAAGAGGCGACGATTTTTTCGGTGACTATCATTCTTTCTCTAGATAGCATGTTTTCGAGTAAAGTTGCGTATTGCCATATTAATATCCCTTAATAAATAATATATAATATTTCCCTAATATATATTAAATATTGAATATTAAAATTTTTTAATTGGGCATATTTTTGAAATAAAATATTTATAATTCGATTTCTTTTTTTAATTAATTAAAAGTAGAGTACAATTTCTAAGAAATTAGATCAATACATTAGCATAATTACTATAATACTATATAAATTTACATAGTTATACGTATAGTTTAATGTAGGTATGCTAGGAATTCAGAAATTCTACAGCACGAGAAGATTAATCTTGGCTTAATTTTAACTTTATTCTCGATTCTATTATACACATACATAGTTACCCCCTATCTCAGAATAGCTATTTAAATCTGTGGTCGATTTCATCGTCTTTTCGCCGGTTAAGGTTAGGGGTTAAGAGGATTTCCCTTTCTCCTGGAACTTTTTCGCACTTACTTCGTTCTCTTTTTCTCGCATCTTTCCCGTTTCTTCCTCGGTTGCAACCGGCCGTTTCGTGGATATCAGGGAACCCATCTCGTTTATTAAAGTTCGAGAGGTGCCACTTTCTAGCTGGGCGGAGACGAGGGCAGCTCCGGGGGACTGGCTCGATAGCTATCCCAAGCTTGCCCGTCAATTTCGAGCAATTAATGAGCGGTCCATCCCGCCGGCGTGGCGATCTCCCGATGAAAGTATTGAGGAAGCAGTTACAAATTGTTGTGAGTGGGTTCGTTAGTTTGAGTAATTAATTTGGTTCTTATCCGCGAGTAAAAGCTAGTTCCTTCTCCACTCATTAAATTTACTGGGGAGTGTCATTCTTATTAATTTTTTTTTAATTTAAATGCCATTCTGTATTAAGAAATCTCTCTAAAGAATGTCTATGATTTTAGAGCATTGCGTTTTCTAATCTTGAAATATATATTATTTGTCTTTCTACTTTAATTATGAATCTGATTAAGCTATTGCATTTAGTAATATAATTACTATTGATATAGTTATATAGATTATATTGTATATTTTTTTTTTAAGAGAAAAAAGTCTGGAACATAAGTAATACTTTACTTTTTCTATGTGTTCGTGAAGATAAATAAAAGAGAAATGACTTTCGAAAGATCGACAGCCACATATTAAATACCAATTTGTGAGATGACAAATCAGTCTCTCGCGATCTCTTCCTGTCGAGGATTCCTCGTGTAATAACGGCCGTTTCGGAAATAATGAGAAAGAAACTTTTGCCGACGACAATGCGCGCGAGAAGGGTTGAACGGCGGAAATGGGACGATCCCTAGATTGCGCTGAGACATTCTAACTCTTTTCGTCCGATCTTTCACTTCCACGATGATTAAATCGCGCTGTACTATCTCAAGTACATTCACGTCGCATTTTTGTTCAAGCGGCGAAAGGAAGATATTTCTAAATGCGATGTTCCGGTCCCTTTCTAACGCTTGAGCCTTTTCTAAAACAGGTGAAAGTAAATTGTAGAGTTTGGAAGAGTTTCCGAAACAATTTTTACAAGAAAAATTTGCTAAATATTTTTTTAATAGCGTTAGCAAAATACTTTGTTAGCTTATTTTATATTAGAATAAAGTTATTTTAGAATACTGGAAATTAATTGATTACTTTAAAGTGAAACATGTTTGAGTCAAAATTTCAAAACGCGTTTGGATGTAATATTTCAGATGACTATGAGCATATTACAATTTATAATTCCAGTATTTTGAAGGTGAAACCTAAGATAGATCAAAATGCAGCGAACGTGGACATGATGACGCATCCTCCACGAACTCCCCGCGTATCGCTGACTAAGGTTTAAGTTACGAGCAGAAGCAGCATGTCAGTGAACCGCGATTCCTTTTCCAAAGATCGAGTTGACGTCAGATTTGTTGCTCGTTGCGAAGATTCTTTTTAGCGGCGAGCATTTTTGTAGCAGCTTACAGAGTGCGTCTTTCTAGTAACACTATACCTATCGTTTGGTTGTCGGTCGCTCGGGAGGAGCTTATACGTTTTATTCTGGCTCAACGAGTCCGCCAGAAAAATAACTGCGGTTTGCAATGGTCGTGCGTATACACGTGCTCGCCATGATACTTTTAGAATTTTTTCAACGGTAAAATCCCATCTATCTAGAAACTGCGTGTTGCATCAGCGACGGATTCGATCAACGTTTTTGCATCGCGATTTCGTAAGCGCGGAAGAAAGACCGCATACGTCGAGAAACGCAGCGAATTTCGATTACTCCTGTGTGTTTTTTCCGCAGAAAATTGAACTCTGTGATCGTCGAGATTGTAAAAATATTAGAGGTTTTTGCGCTGTAGAAAATTGAATTCCCTAATTGTCGATATTACGAAAATATCTATATCGATATGCATATGCTCGATTTTTCTAAAGTTTAAGCGTTATTCGACGTAGGTATCTCTCTTTTTCCTTTCCTTTGTTGACCTTCTCTTTCTTTTAATATTACAATTACTTCTCGGTTTAAATTCCATTTTTCTAATATTTTTAATGCCTAATTGAATAGCAATTAAATTTTTTTTTTATTTTATAAGTTTTTCTTTTTTATGTAAGAGAAAGATTACATTACTCAAATATCTTTAGAAAATAGATTTTTTAAATTAAAGTGGAGAAGTTGCAATTTTTGTGATAAATCGCGATGTAATTACATGCGGGTCCGCGCTAATCAAGCGTGCAAGTATCGAGCATGGCGAGCACGGATTCTCAACGACTTTCCTAGGCGTGTGTTTTCTTTAGAGCTACGAAGTCTATCGAGTCGTTCAGCGGTAGCACAAATGTCTTTCTTTAGTGTCCATTAATTGGAAACGCCATAGTATTTCACGATGGCGACGGTAAACGGGTTAATTCTAATGCACGCCTACGGTCGGAATCGCCAGGACGAAGAAGCAGAGTTCATTTAAGCGATAATGATCGCCGTACTAGAGCTCACAAACGAATACGTAATGGCCGTCTGGTAATACGTTTTTGCTCGTTTACCACTGAATAAGATTTTCACGGAAAAATATATGATATATATGTTGGCTATAGACAGGTCTATAAATTTCTGCAATATTCGTCTAAAGATTTACTTCGCTCTCCAGCGGAATCTGTCACATGTTAATGTCAGATTTTGATACATTGCGAACGTAAGTCACGGTTAAATGGTACAGGCGACAAGATATTAATATAAAATAGGGATTACTTGCAACGCGTGATAAGATAATTTGAAATGTACGATAAAAATAAGACGATGAAATAGTTTGAAATGAGTAAGTTCTTATTATTGGAAATAAAAATTTTTATTCAGAAATTACTCATATCTAAAATATTTATAAAAATATAAAGATACAAAATAAATTAGGTTCAAATATCCATCGTTTATTATCTTTTTGCTGATCCTATTTTTATAGAGAACAATTGCTTATATTTATGCAGAAGAATTTTTATACAAAATAAAACACAGAGGATCAGCAAAAGGGGTAAACGAACGATGATGGGCGTTTGGAGAGGGAAAAATGATCAAAGGTTGAACAGCGTGCTAAGAACGTTTCAACTCGGTATTGTCAGTGCTCTGACATCTGACAGGTTTTTTTGCGAGGCCTTCTTTCGTTCCGCTTTACCGGATTTGCACACCCATAGTGCCACGCGTATATACGTCTGCGTGCGTTTCCATCGTGGCCTGAGGAATCGCTGTCACAACGCGAGAAAAAGTACAAGTCCCGGGCTCGAGGCAGGTATGCCGCCGTCGTTGGCAATCTAATCCAGCGCATTCCAGCCGTCGAGGCGTCCGGGAACACGAACTAGCCGGCCGCCGTCACCTCTAAGGCACAGCGTTCGTAATATGCAGATGAGAATATAAATATGAAGAACGAGATCAACGGAGCCACCTACAGATCGTGCTGCACCGCGGATGTTAGGAGGAGACGATGAACGTAGAGGAGAGGAGGAGGTAAGGCCTCGCGAAAATGTCGGGAAGAAGATCGAAGCATCAAGAAGAAGCAGGGCTAGGAGGTTGAACGAGGAAAGAGAGAGAGAGCGTCTCGTTGGTGCGCAGGAAGTGGACACCGGCCTGCATCAGATCGTCCTGCGGCGTCGGGCCGGGTAACGAGAGGTCTCGGTATCGTCTCGCACATAGGTGGTCTATTTCTACTGCAGGCTCTTATCGCGCGTTGCAGGCGCTATGAAATATGCGATACTTAGACTCTTAATCGAGATAAGGAGTGCGTTAGAACGATGTTATATCGCGATGCCTTTAGAGTTCGGCGCAATTTAATGAAAGACAGAAATATAGTTTATCGATACGAATGAATCAAGTTGTAAAGAATTTGAAGACAGTGCAGCAAATGCACCGGTAAAGCTTTCACGGTAAAATCAGTAATAGAAAATCTTTTAGAAAAATCTTTTTTATGTTTAAAAGACTATTCTGCAGCCTTTAGATGTAAATAACATTTTCGAATAATACTTAGCAAAAAAGTTGGATTATCTGACAACATCCTTAAGGCAATCAAGCAAAGATTAGTGTTTTTAAAGCAATATTTTAAGTAAAATTAAAATTCAGTCGCGTTTATGTTAAATTTTTTTTTCTTCTATCATTATATTGAACAAACTTTTTCAATATTTTCGTCTACACTAATGTTTCTCATCCATTGTTTCACCGCGCTTCCTTCGACCACGCTTCGACACGCCTCGACGACACTCTCGTGCATTGACCTCGATACCATAAAAGCGTAGGGCACGATCTGATCGCCCCCCGGCGACGGTGGATTAACGAGGGGGTCCTAGATTGTAAAGCATAGGTGGTCTCTGTAAGTGCGCTTTGTCGTCCCGACAGATAAGTGCGACGTAGGTATTACATACTGTAAGACACCGCGCGTCCATCGACACATCCGTTGCATCAGTTCACCGCGCCGAGCCATGCAACATCTCGCCTTAAAAAAAAAAAAAGAAAACTCGCTAAAGTGTATGTAAATTTTGCAGTTGTTCGACGAGTGTACGGACCGCGATGCACACTTATGCAATTGTCATGCGTCGCTTTAAATGTAGCGAATTATTTTCTACGAATTATAAAATTGGTAGTTTATTTATTCAACACATTAAACACACAAATAATTTTTTATCATTTCATTTTCGTAGCATTTATAAATCGTTCTATTTGATAGTTCGATTTCTTTTAAGAGATTTCAATCTTTTTCACCGGTTATTTAATAAACGAGTCAAAACGTCGGACAGGATTTATTCGAGCAGAATTTATTTGCGACGGTACGAGTTGCAATTGCGAAGTCTCTCGATCGGTGAATAGACTGTCAAAGTATAGCGATAAACCGATAAATGTTGTACCGCACATCGCGCAATGATTATTTATCGTTGCCGTTATATGGACAGCGTTACACTGGCAATATTTCATCGTTAGTTTTTAAGCAATGTATTGCCATTGCATTGTAAGTAACAGGCAGGTACTTTTACTTGATGACAGTTTGTTATGCGAGTGCTATGCTAACACACTAGTTGCATCAATAGTTATTTTCAGCAATTGTATTCGATTTTATACAAAACAATTGCGGAATTTTATTCAGTCAACAATATGCAAATATCTAGTTCAGAAATATCATCTTTTCTAAATTATATTAGCACTATATTGAGTTTCATAAAAACTATTTAATATTCTTTAATCTCATATATGTATACATCTATATCGACTGAACATAATTATTTAATCGTGACTTTAAAATACGTGAAAATAATGAAGTGGTAGATATATTGCTTGTTCGTTAATTAATAATATTGAAAATAATCGCTAGTGTTCAAGGTAAAGGCTAATATCGCTCCAATATTGTAATTAGAAACTGTAAAAGTATTTTTACTTTGCATCAGGATTAATTAATTTTCTGTGTTCTATCGGTTTCGATTTATTTCTTTAGTATTAAAATTAAGCAGCATGAAGCGAACGATTCTGGGAAAGTATATTCGTTGTCAGTTATAGAGATTTAGGACTTTAGGATCATAAACTCGGATAATCTTTCGAAACTTTTCTGTTCTCTCTCTCTCCTTAATTCTGCATTGTTTTCTCCTCGGTTTACAGTAATAATCGGTTGTTAAGTATGATGATTGTTCTCTGAAACGGAGATGAACACGTACAAATGCTCAAATGCAAATTAAAATTGTCCACTCTTCTCGTAATTTGCAAGTAGCTCCACTTCCACCTCATTTAAATCCGTTTTAAAACTATTAAATCATCATCGACATCCGGTGAGATTAAGGTGCAAACTTATTTAAATTAAAAGTTGATGGATTGAAAAGTTTTTTCTAGATAATATCTCAAGCTCAATATAACAAATAAAAATAAAAATAAAAATATTTTCTTGAGCATTATATAATTTTTAAATCTTTTGATTATATGATTAATTTCTATTCACCATGTATCGTGAATAGAATTGAAAGTTATTAGCACTAAACAATCTTATGTAAAAATGTAAGAGTTATTATCCTATTCATAATTCTTTCGCAATATAATGCTGTGATCGTGAAAGGTGTGAATTTAATCAGCAATTCTTCACTAGGCTTTCCTCAATCTAAGAGAGAGCGAAGTATCTCTCGAACTACTTATGTATCTAAAAAACCGATTGATGATTCGAACGAACGATAATCAACCGCGTCTCTTAGAACGCGACGATTTCTTTTCTGCAACGTCGACACCGCGGGAATACGTGCACACTTTCGTGCGAGTCGCCGCGGTCTTATGAATATAATGTCGTCACGATTCCACGCTTGATTGTGAAACCGCGAGCGGTGCCATGCTGCACGTACTAAACAATGGCCACATCGCGCCGTTCTTGGCTATCATTCGCGTGCTTGCGCGTGCCGGACGAAGAAATCTATATACCTGCTTTGAGAAACATCCGATCGACAGCCAGTTAAATTCTCTATCGTTTAATAAAACGATTAAGCTGTACTGAGTTTTTGTAACGGAAAGTCTCGTTTCTTTAGCTGTGCTAATAAGGCGTGACACGTGTCTTAAGAGAAAGTCACGGGAGAATTATAATATTATCGATAGTTTACATAGAAATCCACATTTTATCGAAATTTCATTCAAGTTTATATCTTTATCAGGATCTAAATATAAATATTTTTTTAGGTGTCTCTAAATAAATAAAAACACATTAAAAATAATACTGTTTCAAATTATACAGAATTTTTAAGGTAATGATAACAAGAGAATTTGACTTTTATTCAATACTTTATTTTACATCTTTCAATTTAATATAAATACAAAATCTCACTAATCTTTTTGCTGTTTCCTTACTGATAATATTCTACATATATAATAACCAGGCATTTTAAGCATTATACTTCGGCCCGGAACGTCGACGTGCCTTTGAGTAACGCTGCTTTATGCAACATGACACGCGTTGCGCTTGCAAAGTATTGCGAATCCGACGTCTGGTAACGTGGCCGGGCACAATGGCAGGAAGACGGCTGAGAGAGCATTTTGCGGCTCTGTGTTGTGTGTCGGGATAAAGAGGAGGAGGAGGAAGAGGAGGAGGAGAGGAGGAGACAGACAAGGCAAATGAACGAAACCATCTCTTCGGCTATCGGACGAAGAGCTGCGCCCTCGTCCTACTCCTCCTACGATAAATCCCGCGAATGCATCTCTCGCGGTTGATGCAGCGCGTCCGAGCCGCACGACGCGGTTGGGCTCTGTTATTTGTCTACAGGCTGCAGAATTGCGCACCATAAAATTATCGGCGAACGGGGCGTGCGTGCGTGCGCCGCGCCGACGAGGAACGTGACCGTGAACGGCAGGAACAGCCGAACAACGAGGTGCCTTTCTTGCACGCGCGATCGGATCACTCGTTAACCCCTGCGTACCGTGGAAATAATTAAAATCGTGAGTGGCATAAAAATCTCGCGGCGCGCCGTTAAATCGATTGAGAAATCCGTGACTGAGAAGTATGGTGAATATAAAACGTTCTCTCTTTGCTCAAAGACAAATTAAATTTTGCTAGAGAAATTTTCGCTATATCTGTCAAGATTTTATTTTGCCTAATTCTAATTTAATTTTATTTAACTATTTCTTTTTATTTACACACATATAATTTATTAAATGATTAGACAGAGTTTGCTCCGCAGGCATTATAACTATTATCATGCTCTTCATCATGAATTTACATGATCATTATTCCGGGTAAATGACCTCTCGACATATCGAGAATCTAACCGAGCTTATTGATAGTCGAACTATACTCTTGTGACAGTGAGACGTGTGTTTGATGGCGCGTGTAAACTTTCACGAGCATAGTTCTATCGTTAGCGAGAGAAAAGTCGATGTCACGTGGATTTTTTTTAAATTGTCGTTGATTAGATTACATGATGCCATAGAATTTCCGACGAAAGAATCTATATTACCTTTTAAAACGTTTCTCGTATCGGAATCCTCGACAGGAGAACCGTTGCATAATGAGGCTCATTATCACGGCGCGGGCGCGAGCTTTGGAAATCGAGTTAGTTTAGCGCTTATTTATTAGAGGATCGTTAATAATGAATCTGCACGCCGTGTCTCGCCGCAGACCGCGCGGATTATCGCGAATGAAAATACGTTTTCTCTTCGAAGTATGTGGCACGAGGACGTTCTTTATGACTGCCTCTTGTCACCAGCGTGCGGCGCGGCGCGGCGCGGCGCATGATTCGCATTACGATGCGTGTCGTCCGAGTGGGTTAAATATGTACGCGCCTCGTATGGTGTTTCAAGGAACCCTGATTCACTTCATTAAACTGGCCTATAGATAATGATCTAAATTAATGATCGGCGGATTTTTTTCCTGTTGTTGTTGTTGACATGACTTTTCTAACTCATTAACGCGCTGGAAATAAGCATAGAGAAATGATTCGGCAGAAATTAAACTGAGAGGAGAGAATTACTCTTATGTGAATAGTGCCGTGCAACTTGAAATTAGATCTTCGTAATGTCTATATAAACTAGTTCATATGACATAACATAAATTTTAATACGATAAATTCTATTCCTATCCGTAGATTTTGTTATAATGAGATTTCACTGTATATCTCTCAAAGTATTATTCGCGGTCGAACTGTGCGGCGGCGCGCGGCGTCCTAAAATCAATATGCATAAATCACCATTATTGAATAGCGTCCGCTTTTCAGCTGTCATCGTCCACTTTATGGACAACCTCCCATATTGAATAATGCAACGTGAACGTCCGCGTTTATGCGCTGGAAGCGGAGGCGCACCATGGATTGCATTTATTGGAATATCCCGTAACCAGGCATATTCATGCGATTTATTTGCCGTTTCTGAATATAAAAATAATTATACGTGGATGCGTAATCTGTGGAATAAATTTCCGTGAGTTTTGCCCTCTCCTTTGAATATTCGAGAGGAGGAGACGACCCGTGACAACACGCTCAGTCTACTTTCATGAGCAGAAAGCGCATCGTGGCACGTGTATCTGTGGCCTTTGCTCGTTTTGGCTCACGAGATCACGAAGCTCCTAGGGTGTACGCTAATTGATCGGGTCTAAGCGCAATTCCATTGCAATGCCCTTAGGGCCCCTCCGGATTCGATAATGAAGATGCGCTAGCACGACCGTTCCTAGAACTGTAACGATGCACTTCTCTACCTCCCTTTCTACGTTCGCCTTCCCTTTTTTTTCTCGTCGTTGTTATGCATCGAGGCCCGTTTAACGTATTCATATCTCGCCCTACTGGAATGGACTGCTATCCGTTCGGAGATGCATCTCGATTCTATCCGCGAGTGTCTATAAATTTCGTTAATAGAGCGGCGTCGTCTTCTCGCCTTAGGCGAGAATTACAAAGCCGAGCGTGCGGCGCCGGAAAGCGATGATCTATGACTATGAAGGAAATAATCGCTTTCTTCTTCGATATCTTTCTTGCCTTTTTAATCCGCTCTTACAGATTCGCGGCGCGAAATTATCTCGACGTTGCGCTCGACATTCCTTGTATTATCTCCCGATTACTTCCGTAATCTGCACTGATATTACTGGACAGCTGAGAAAAATATTCATGTATCTTCCGAAATTATATCTAATATTATTGTATATTTGTATCGCAGATTTTCCTCAAATTATTATTTCGCAATTGTTTTGTAAGCGAAAATTTGCCCGAGCAGATATGCGCATCGGGATTTGCTTCTTCGCAAATTTTTGGCAATGTAAGACTTTGAAAAATGAATATTACGATTTCGTCGAGGGTGGAAATCGAACGGGAAAGTATAAATGCGTCGTTTAAAAAATTTGCCGTAATAAATCACACAGCTGAAACGAAAGAGGTCTTCGGCGCAGCCACATCTTCATCGGTCTCGTTTGTGCAGCTTGTGTTCCTCTCATAATTCTCCCGGTGCGGTGGCCAGTTAGTCGCGATCGTACGTGCCCTTCGAGAGGATCGATTCCGTGAAAAAGCAGTTATAAAACCAAGGCTCCTTGTAAAATACGAAGAAAAAAAAAGATCGCGCGAGGTCGTAACACGTCGGGATTTATTTCGCGAACGGAACATTAACGTCCGTATCTAGATAAAGTATGTCGAAAAAAGGCAGTGGACGACAGTGGAACGCTAGAACCTTCAAATATACGAGGTGTGCGGTATACAAGCAGCCATGCATAACGTAATCTTGTTGCTGTTGCGATTTACAGACGGGTTCTCCCTTGCTGGACGTTAGCTTGTTTTATATTCATCCTTTGTTGTTCCACTTGTAAGGAGTTTATTATTATTTAATACTTAGCTTAATTATACTAAATTGCTTATGTAGACGATTCCGAAATTATTGACAGTAACGGTAAATCTAGAGTGCACTCTTACGATCATTCATTTTAAAGAGGATACATTTAATCTCTCTCGTTTCGATGCCTTCTTCGGACAGTCTTGTCTTGCTACATCATAGTAATCTTTCACGAGATGAATAAGCGTGTACACAAGCGCAACAGGGCCGGGTTTCTAACGAGCCACGCTGTATTTATCATCGCACCTGTCGTCCCCGCGTTACAAACTTTTATTTGGAACTTGATCGTGTGTCGAAAAGACGAACGGTCGGTGCGGGCCTCGTCCATTGTAGAATCGATTACTTTGGCTCTCGTACAGATCCGATTCTTACAAATGGCTACATAATGAGAATATTTCGACCTTTCTCGCGTCTCTTCACCGGGCGAGCCCTTTTAACGTTGTTAGATGTCAGCTTGCGGTGAATAAACGTCGGTGCTTTGTCATGGCCGAATGAAATAAGAAGCGACGAAGGCTTCTCTCGTCAACGTTATAGCGCGTCTGAGAACACGCGAGTTGACGCAACGTTAATTCAAACATGACAATTCGTGCGACCTTCTTTCTATTATCCGTATAGAGCATGAAAACATTGTGTAATAGAGATGTACAAAAATGGAAAAACGTGAAGAAAGAATTAACCTTGCTTTAGAGAGCAAACGTGACTGGATCACGTCCAAATATAAAGCCCAAACAAATCCTAAGTTTCTTAGAGCCGGTCTTTTTTAAATGTTCTTTATATAAACACATCTAGTACTTAAATGTATGTATAATATTGGTCATCAATTTGTATTGTACATACTTAAGTGATATTGGTAAAAAAGATTTTTTGATATTTCAAATAGGTTCTTCAATTATATAAACAAATATTAATTTTAAAAAATTATTAAACATGTGCAATATTTGATTATATTCTATAAATTATTATTCCAGGATTTTGTTAAGATCGGAAGGAGCATTATTCTTTTTAAAATAATGAACTTTTTTCTGTTTTCTTTTGTAATTACGTATTTGCTTTAATTTTTTAACGTCCGAGAATTATTTAATGATTAATATTTGAGGAAAATTAGCGTTTAATATTGACGCAGACGAGCGAAGGACAGTTGGAAGAGGCAACGAAATTTATTTTAGTCACGTACTTCTTTGGTCTTTGAGCCAGCTCTTTTTTAGCTTATCTCACTTTAAATGTCCGCTTACCGTCAGATTAATCAGCATTGTTTTTTATATGTATAGTCTTACGTTCAAAAGACTTTCTTTATCAAGGCATTTAGTGTGTTTTATATAAGAACTGACATACACACACAAGGAAATTCCTAAGTAACGTCGCGCATGCAATATTTGACAAGCATATTTTAACTTTCTCTTCGCTGTGAGGATTTTTATCACATTAGTCAGCACAAAAACAATTGAAATCACGTACATTAAATATTAGAACGCGCACACGAATCATCGTCAATTACGATAGTTAGCTTAGTACTCAAATTACTTTAAAATTTCTATTGCACAAATACTTTTCTCGCAATACAGCATTACTTTCTTAAAATTTATGTTATTATAAAGAGACAATATTTTATTTAGTTCATATAAATGAATGCGATATATTTTAACATACCCATTCAGCTAAAATACAGTTACTCGAAATGTCGGTCATTCGGCTGCATTTTCCTTTTCTCTGCCACGAACGCGTATCCACATTATCTCTCGCTTTCGCTTCACTTTCATCTTCCGAAACGCTAGCGGAAGATTACTTGCCTTATTTGTCAAGAGTAAAATTACAAGCTGTATCTTGAAATTTATCTTAATTGTAACTTTGTTCGAAATCAGACATTGTGAATCCTTTCACCATCATTCTATGGTATCAACGTTTAGCATTATATATGCAAAGTACCGCAAACAAAATGCTACGAAAAAGAGGGAGAAAGAATTTCCTTATTGACGATCCGGGTTGCGCGTTTACCTTCTTCGACGCACGTTTAAAGGACCGCGGTATGTTCTCACGGAAGGATCCGCGGAAGGGCGAAACGTGTTTCAGGGACCGGGTTACCCACATAAGGATTCGAGACTGCCTACTTATTCCGATTGCATGCGCCGTGCAGTCCGTTGCTCTCCGATGCCACGGCAACGCCATGGCAGCTCGTCCGCTCTCTCGCCGCCCACAAACACGCAAATGAAGATATCCTCCGTGTTTACACACGCGGGCCGGCGCGGCCGGCCGGTGGAGGCCAACGTCTCGTAAGTGTGTCGCTGACTTTACGGCGAGCTGAAAAACGGTCGGCTTATCCTCGTTCGGCCTTGCCTCTCGCCACCTAGTTGCCTCCGAGGGTTCGTCAACCCCGTTACATTCTCGTTGTATCAGCTTTTCATCGTCATGTCACGGAATCGCGATAAACCGCCGCGCGCGGAGACTCGTCGAAGGATAAAAACGTCAGGAGATCGCGTGCACTCGTCGCAGTTTTTGATGGAGGTCTTCGATACGTTGCGCTGCTACGTGTCTAGTGTTTAATGAACCGCGTTAGGAACGAGAAAACACGAGGGACGCTTGCAGAGCGCATCGATCCTGCTGCGCGCGATCTGGATTGATGCATTGAATGCATAAATGATAGTAGCGAATAATGATAGCAGCAACATTTAATTAGCCGGTTCACCAACGTTTCTATAATTTTTCGTGATAATCAGGATATGACAAATGATGTGATTGATAAACGATTGAATTAGCACGGTTCGATTATTTATTTGTACAGAGTTAAAAGTCAGAAGAAAAGATGATGATAATTCTGAATTATTTCTACACGAATTAATTCTATAATTATTTCATATCTGAAAAGTCTATCTCATAGTAGAATTTTTAAAATGTTGTAGGATTTTATAATTTGTATAATTTTTCACACGTATTTCGCACATTTACATTTAATTATGCCTCCAAAACAAAATAATATGCGTGATAATTATCTATTCTTTATACATTATCAAGTCCATGCATCTTTCTGCGTTGATTATTTTAAGTGCTGAATTAAATTCAGCACTTAATGGTTGGATAATCGAAGTTTCACTGATCTCATTCCGTCCGGTTTAGATCAGTGAATGACTCGGGTAAAATGAAACTATGTCATGAACGCGGTTGACTCGTGCCGCAGAATGGGAGCGTGCGTGGTGCGCGCTGCATTCTCATTCCGCCGACTCTCGATTCGTTAGCGTGAATGATCTAGCTCGTGTCTACGCACTCGTGCCGGTAGATTAGTAACGTACTGATCACATTCGAGCCGCGCGGATTTTTTGCAAGCTGATAGCTTTGCGCCAAGTCACACGATTCATTGCAGACTTGACCTCCTTCTTTAGGAACAAACTTTGCAACTAATAGTTCTCGTTAAAGCGACGTGAAAAGTATAAAACAAGACGCGGCGTTATTAAACGTGTCAGTTGGAGACCCACAAGGCGTAACAAATTAGCGTGGAATCGTAATCGCGCCCGTAACGACTTAATTTACTGGGCTTGCGGTGATTGACCCGACGGATAGAGGTAACTTGCGCATTAATTCGTGTCGAAGTCTTGGTCGAAGTGTTATATTTGTACGAAGAAAAAAAATACAAAAAAGTAGCTATTTGTCATGATATATAGAAATCAGATAATAGCATTTTACTGATATTTGCTAATTTACCTTTTTTTTTTATTACCGCGCGGCTATCCGCGCGTTAATTCAGCTTCTTCTCGTCGAGTTTAATGGCTCGTTCAAATTATATTCGCACCTCGTGGTATATCAAGTATTCGTTTCAACAATATATTTTCCGATTCGGAGGCGTGGCTGGAATAATGGACATGAAGATGGTACCGGTCGTCATAAACGCCAGTATTTTGACAGGCTTAGGTGCTCGTAAAACGCCGACACGTTTATGTGGTAGTTTAAGAAGCTACAGGCAAAGAAATACATATTCCTCTTGTAAGCGCAGTAATAGTCGTTCTAGAATTGCAGGCTGTGTTCCTGCGGTAAAATGATTGATTATCACAGTATTGTTAATAGCTATTAGCTAAGCAGCGATACAACTGTGATATAGCGAGATTATCTGTGAAAAATACTCGCGAATACAGACAGTCTAGAATTCTATTTTTTTAATAAAAGAAATATAGAAGAGATAAAAGTTTTTAAAAATTTCATATATAACTGTTAATTTATACATTAACTCAGTAGTTTTTTAATCTTGATCGAAATGTACCTTGTAATACATATTCAAGAGGCTAATCTTATTATTTTTTTTACAATGTATCCGAAACCATCCTGCGATGACTATAGCTTTTTATTCGGTTCACATTATGCAGACGTTGTATCAGCGACTTAGTTCGTCAGAATATCTACGTTTACGACGATCGATAGCATCTTCATGTCCATTGTTCTAACCACGCCTCTGATCACTTTTTTTACACACCTACATGAGACACGAAGTTGATCATCAGATGCAGATACGATCGTGTGAGCTGACGTCAGGCTGACCCTCCTGGCTGCAGAAGCGAAAATACTTCCTGGAAACTTAGGCTGGTCAAACGTCCATCGAATTTTCGATGGATTATAAGAACTATTCCAATCGATCTTAAAAATAAATGTTTCCTATCCGATGATTTTTTCTAATCTATTTTTAAATTTAAATGTCTTTTATTTTTTTAAAGTGATATTCACCAGATATTTAATAGAATTTGTTATATCGGGATTTGCACAAGATTTAATTACTTCGAAAGACAAGTATACATTTTTCGTGTATACATATATGATATTAAAGTATATTAACATTATTAATGTATTTTTTTGTAGTAAGATTACGTTATTATTTTATATAAGAATTTTCTTGTATTGTTAACATTTAGATAAAATATATTAATAAATATTTTAGGTAAAAAAATTAGCAAATATGCTGTTTTTTACGGTATTAATAAAATTCGCTTTATAGAATATAAACAATGCGGTGACTGGATTCTTTTAATAGGTATCTTGATGGAATTTCTGTTCTCGGAGAAGACTTCTTTTCTTAGGATTCATCGCGATGCTATAAATGTATGTTTAATAGTGTATTCGTTGCACGGATTATTTTGATGCCTGTCGGATCCCGATATCTACTAATTTTAGTGTGACACGCGTAGCCTTTCTCTTTCTGTCTACATCATTTTAAATTCTTTCTACAGGATTTATGCGCGGGATTTCTTTTCTACAGAATGCTAGACCGTTCGTAGATTCGTGTCGAGTGTTCGGTCGGTGTTCAAAGAGAGGCAGTTAAAATAGGAGCTAGTTTACGAGGAAGAATCCTGGAAAAAGATATGTATTTTCGTATCACCGTCCCTTGTCTCGTTCACGCTGTGTTTATCCCGCCGTGTTTAACAAGCATACCACAATTTTGCACAATGTCCGACCTAACACATATTCTCGCGGGGCAACGCGAAACTCGTCGTTTGTTATCCCGGCGCGAAGTGGCGAATTAATTTGCCAAGAACGTTCGCCAGCATTTCCGTAACTAAATACTTTATAGGCATGCGTTCATCTTTCTGCTGCAGGCTTGGAGGATAGGGATTTATGCCATGTCGTTGGGGGAATAAACGTAGGAATGGAATAAAATATGAAATATGATAGCTGCATATAATTTATTTCATTTAATTTTATTTATCTGAGTAACTAAAACCATAAAAAATTTTACTTAACTAAAAATAATTAATGAAATAAAATTATAAGAGACTCTATTTTTTTTTAAAGTCTAACGGATCATATACTGTTCTCTCAATATGTAAAATACCGTTTAGTCGATAACTGTATCCGCCCACGGCTGTCTTTTTCCACTTCCTCCGGATTGCGTTTACGGCGGGATCGTACATTAAATGTAGTATCGCGAACACGACGAGGTCTAGCAATCGTCGATCATCTGCCCTCGATCGATCTGTTCACCGATGTTCTCGCATTTTGTACCCCGCCGCGAGGAGAAAGTGGAGGCGTTTTACGACACGCGGCGACTCCGGCACTGCGGCCGCACGAAATACGTCGGTACGACCCTCGTTCCTCAAAGCGTCGTCGCCAAGAAATTAACATACAGAGTCCTCGAACACGCGTAGACGTATGTATATTCTTTAACGGCCCTGAGCACGACGAGAGAAGATCCTTGCTATTAACTCACAGTATATTCAGGGCTTTCGGCCGAAATATTACTTGAAGTTCTTTAATATTTTCGACGGACTAGACATTTTTAAATAGTGAAAAATTCCAGGAGCAGTTGTGAATAAAATGCATATATAACCGCATATAAGATATCTACTTTATCCAAATTATTAATTAATTTATGAACATAAAAGAAATATGATTTTATTTTTAAATGGGGCACGATTTGATTTAGAACATTATGTAGTATACATTTTCGTATACAGAGACGCATACGTTTTTATCAATTTTGATTTCGATCTGGCCGAATATTTTGTGCGTGGAAACTAGATAATCGCGATCAATTCGTGGGGAGAAAAAGCGCGAAAGTTTCCTGGTACCTCGCCGACCGGAGTCCCACGATGAGATCGGTCGCGTTTCACGTACACGTATGTACTATTCAAGCGAATCTTTGCTCGCGCGCTCTATTATGTTATGCAATCGGAACGGAAAGCCTTGAGAAACAGGCTGAGAGGAGGACGCAGATGCAAATTATGACCGAGAGGATGTGGTCTAATGGGAAAATGTGTTTTCTGTTGCAGGTAAGAATGATTCTTGTTCTCGTCTCTCACTATCGCCACGACGACGATCCGCCCGAAGCTACGAGCACAATCGAAGCAAAACCGATACCGTATTCAATCCTTTGCGGCAAAAATCGCATTGCATCCATCCTTCCGTCCATTCCAGATATTGCAGACTGGATCTGGATAGATCCTGTGAGGTATGCTTAAAAAGTACGATGCATTGCACGAAGCTAAATCGCAAGCAATGAAAATTGCAAAATTTTTTACAATTTATTGATCTGAAAAAAGATTTGAAACGACCATGATATAATTTTGGATCATAGGCGTAATTAAGCATAATTTTATTCGAACTTAAATAATTTTTTAATCTAACGACGATAACGATAACTTCGTATTTAGAAAATTGAATGAGGAAACATTTGGATATAAAACTTTAGTGCAATATTTAGAGAGTATAATTTTTAGGATTAAGCTGTGTAAAATACTTCGAAAAGATTTTAGAAACTGAATTTCTAATTTTAATTCTTTTTTATTTAAAAATTCTCATATTTCTCATTAAATATTATTTGGGCTTTTATTTATTAGAACGATACAAAGCTCGAAGAGATATTTCGAAATTTTATAGGGACAAACTTTCCTCGTTGAAATTCTTGCCACTCTTGATCTCGTAAACGCAAGGCTCATTAATGCCGACATACATGTCGATGTTAATGAGTGACGTAATTCGCGCACAGAGAGGATTGTGACATCGATTTCGGTGCCCTTGCCCCAATGATCAACGATACACATCGCTGCGCACGACGTTAGTTTTCAATAAACATGCACTTGTAATCTCACCCTCGCACGTGTTACCGCAATGCGGTTACAACCGAAGAAGGAGCTGACAATTTCAGAATAGATATGCTCTGATTAGTTGAGACGTCGATGTTTGTCGATACTTATTTAATAGATACAATATTGAGTATAAATATATTAATATATTTAAAAGAGAGTACAGCAGTTTTAAAACTTTGAAAAATTACGATATAAAGTAGTATATCAAAATTCGGAAAATTTTCACACTTTTCTCTCTTAATACTACACTTTAAACATTGATGCTTATCTAATAGAAGAGATAAGATGTATTGATGTTGGGAAGACTTAGAAGACTATAAATGTGATATTAGTTCGTACATAATTTATATACATATGTGTATATTATAGAGTATATTGAATTTCTACAATTTGGATATTTCAAAATAAAATTATAATAAGTAAATCGATAAAAAAAAATTATTATTTCAACAGGCAAAATATGATCACTTTGACAAGACGGATAGTATTAGTATTCGTGAATAGTGTTCTAAATTGTAGGCATCGCTACTATAGAATCGAGCGAGTCAAGAAAGAGAAAATTAGAAGGAGACGGAAAGTCGATCGAGGTTCACTTGATCGTTATTGAGTATCGACATGGAAAGTAACGTAACCGTAGCGTAACGCGGCCCCAGGTGGCGATAATTATGTCGTTTCCAAACTAGTCGCATGCCTACATCGCGGTCGGAATGCCGCGACGCCTCTGGCGAACGAGGCCAGGATTTACTCTTGATTACGGCGCACTGTCTTCAGCTCTCTTTACTCCAGTCTTACTCTAGTCCTCTTCGTCAAACCGTATGAAGTTGCAAGGTTGCTGGATCATCGAATGACAACACGACTGTTTTTTTTATGCGTCTTCGTTGCTCCGAAAATGGCCATTCGTCGTGTCCACTGTAGAAGATGCGAGATACATTCGCGATAAGCCACGATGATGAGTCGTGGCTCATCGATATTTATCTTTTTTTATTAAACAGCATTTTATTAATAAACATTTTATCAGATAAGCACAAAAATGCGAAAGTTTTTCTTTCGGCTTTTGATATACTATTTTATATCGTAATCTTCTTAAGCTTTAAATGTTATATTTCATCATTGATTTATTAGCTGAAATGATACGATTATATTTTGAAAGAGACTCCTAATTTTATTTTATGATATCCAATCTGTGAAGCTGGTATATATTTTATAACACATATAGATCGTACGAACTAATATCATTTATAGTTTTAGTCTTATAAGCTATTTATGCTGCTGCATATAGATATTATAGATCATACAAACTGATAACCTATATTGCATTAGTAATTTATATACGAGTAACGGTTTAGAAAAATCAGCGGGGAGCACGATTTAAAAAAAATAGATAACATAAAACCAGGAGAGATGTTTTGCGAAATCGTGCGCACGCACGCGACACTCTCGACATACCGATTAAAAGATAGTTCAATATGTGGGCAAATGGTGCGCGTAGGAGTTGTGAAAAATTACACGGTGTCTTGCGGCGCGGCCCCGCGTAGTCGTCGCGGAAAGTTTAATGGAAAAGTCGGGAGATGCGAATGTAGATAGCAACTTGTTTATTAAACTTTATGAGATTGCGCGCGCCCGTTTTTCGTAGCCCCGACTCGGAGAAGATGAAATGTGGCCGACGGCAATACGTATTTTGCACCGTGCGGGTTGGATGCACTGTCGTGTATGTGTATGCGTATGTATATATTAAACTTGTTTTGGATAATCCAAAACTCAAAACAGACCAAAAATTTTTTTAACAATTAAAAAATTAAAATAGGACTGCGGATGAATCCCGTCTTACACATTAATCGAAAATTTGACACAAAGATTATTGATTGATTATAAATAATTACTCGATTAATTAAATCCAGTTTGTGTATCTAGCACAGGGTTTTGTGTGTGCTCCGTATAGAAATAGAATTTTTCCAATCTTATAAAAAGGCATAATAATATACATATTTAAAATTAAAAGGAAATATAACAGTAAAATATAAATCATTACTTGCACACGTGGCGTAAAATACCGAATAGCACATTGTCACGAATTACAGGTCGTGCGAAACGAGCTTTACGCACCGCGTGAGTGCGGCTTAGCCGCCGCACACGCATGCACCCGCGGCCGATTGCATTATGTAACGAGATCCGTATACGCTCACCTGCTAGCTCCGTGCTTTACGAGACGCGTTAGTCACGCGTTATTCCTATTAACTGTACACGTCGACGTAACAACAATACCGCAACGCGTCGCATACCGCAGCGAGACGTTGTATAGCTCGGGGAATCGTTTATGCGATTGCGATTATATTGTTGTGGAAAATGAACGCAAGAATTGCGCACGCACGCCAGATTAGAATATCCTGTCGTTTAACAGCATCGCGCTTATTTAATTTTCATGGGGAGATCGTGGAAATCTTAATAACGCCGCATTGGTATTCCCATTAGTTATTCAATATGTTAATGTTGGCGCTGTATCGCTATCGTAAGAATCGGATACATACGATTGCAATTGATATACCGCGAATAAGATGAAAAACGCGCTGTTTAAGACGACAAGGTGATACATTGATGCCATTGATGGCAATTAAGGTATTGCATTCACGTTGCGTCGTGTATGCTAAAATTTTAACGCCACCTCGTTCAGAGTTAATATTATTACTATAGATTCAGATGTAATAGTTATTTGTGTAACAAGTGAGGTAAGATGAAAATTCCCGGGTGCGGAGTTTACGCACGAGCCGAAGGCGAGTGCGGTAACTGCACCCGGGAATTTTTATCTTTACACACGGCTTACACTCCCTATTTTATGTTGCAAGTGCCTGGAAAGTGGTCTATCACGCACGCGTAGCGTGCGTAATGGGGCACATTCCATGCACGTGTTGCATAAAATTCATTTTATTAATATATATAGGATCTTTCTGAAGAAAACTGATATTGCCAATATTCAAATGAGATTAAGATAAAATACGCGACACGGATACATTATGTTAAAAAATTAAGTTCTTGTATTTCATGTCATATGTCTGGATCTCCGTCAAATTGCTCCTGTAATCTTAAGCGAGATCATTTTGTCAATTTTGAAATTTCTCGGCATCTTCGACTTCTGCTAGACGTTTCCGATACTAATAATGTCCCACGCTGTCAAGACATCGACAGCATTCGATCATTGACGAATGTCATGCATCATTATCTACCGTGAAGGTACCATAGGTAAGTCGAGTCTTTGAATAGCGCATATCACGACGGATAACGACGTCAATGTCGACTTAAGCGAGCGCGAAGGACGACGTCTCCGGTCAGGGCTTCGCGGCGTTACATAGGAAACATGTTAATCCCTCGTGTGTATCACGTACGTACGTACGCCGTACGCTCATACATACGCATCCGCATACATACGGCCGTTCGCAAGGTGGCCAATCGGTTCGAGTGCCAAGAAATTGCGGACCGGGTATTTTATCGCTTCGAAGGCGCGTAAATCTCTGGTAACAATGCGGGAATGGAGGAGCGGAATAACGAAGGGTTGAGGTCGAACCGAGTTCGAGTTAATAGATATCTTAGACATTACGTTATTAAGCTGCTCAACCTTTCGTATGACTTAGAAAATTACATATTGTAAAGATCAGTTAAATCGCTAAGTTACTGAATTAAAAAAATCGAAGCGGAAGAAGAGCGTTTATTCTAAACCTGAAAATGATGTTCTTGTTGAGAATTAAGGATGCTGCTATTTTAGCATTTAGCAAACGTATCGCGTGTTTTTAAGTTGTCTCTCTCGGACTTTCGACAGGATAATAATAAAAAAACTAATTGCCGGGTAACGAGCGAAGAGATGTATTTTTCGTCGTGTATAAAGCTTAATTACGGACGCGGTCGTAATGAGAGGTTTTGTCTCTCGCGGAGCAAGGCGCAGGATCCTCTCCCGTGGAGTCGAGGATGAAAAAAGAGGGAAAGAGGAGAGTCTTGTTATCTTGATGGGCGGCCAATAAACGGATGGCAGCATCCCGTGCAACACAATAAGCTGACAGCGGCTCTCGAGACTCAAAGACCCCAGTTATTTTGTACGGACTTTAATAAGAGACCTTTTCGACCTATGTCGATGTTGCTTGCACCGCGCGCAATCGTGAAAATATTTTCCGCATAGATCACGGCCTGATTCAAACGTTGATGCTGCATGACAAACCTCGTAATGTTTATCTCACGCAATATCTTAATTAGCATTGTTTTAAGTTTAGTTTGGAGTTTCGCTTCTCATACTTATTAAGAAATTAACGATTCTCTCGGGGCACTTAAATAAACTATTTTAGATCTTCGCATTTTTATAGATAAAATATTTAATATTATTTCATAAAAGTGGAACGCGAATGAAAATATTTCCAAAAGTAAGAAATATAAAATAAATGAACAGTTATAGGAAATATGTTTTTCATTGGTATAAAATTTTATATCTTAAGAAATTAAAGATATTTTATCTTTTTTTTAATTTCTTTATTATTATGTCACGTCAATAATAGTTACACAAAGCATCCGGTCTATCCATGCCACAGTGCATTAATGTTTTCTTTCGTATATATGCACGTCACTAATACGTTACCCGGAAAACCAAATCGACAGATGCGAGAGTAAATTTTACGTGATACCAGCTCTTACGTTTTACGCTGTGAACATCTTAACGGTTGTAACGTAATACATTATGCATGCGTTGTGCATACATATGATAGAAAAATACGCACGCATCACTTATCTATTTGTTTTAAGGAAGACACGGTAACGGCCGATCGTTACCTCATCGCTAGGCTTGCCCTTGAACACCCGAACGAGATAATTAATCCTGTCGCGAATGATAAATGACATACTTAACCTCTGGAGACCTTGTTAGAGTAGGTACTGATGCTGGTAACGAAGACAGTATTTAAAATTAATATGTCTTATACTTTTATCTAAAACGTCACGAACTAGGCGCGATTACTTCTTTGTATAGTTGCATATATAATCATTAGATCTAATTAGAATTGTTCCTCTGTGCGATTCTTTAGATAATTTTCCTATCCTTAGTACAATGAAAACTTAAAGTCAATTGATATTGAATTTTCTTTAGCAAAGTCTTGAATCACGTTTAATTTACATTTTTACTGGAAATTATTCTAATTACTTTTTAT
>NW_020214438.1:0-3224 GCF_003070985.1 Temnothorax curvispinosus
ACGTAGAAAGTTTTTATGCAACTACAATTTTTTAGATGTAAATACGCGATATATTCAACATTTTACAAAAAAGGTGCCACTTATTGATAAAGATTAAGAAATTAGATATTTATTTATAAATTGTTGCATATCTTATTTAGTTATTTTTGTGTGTGATTTATTGCATCTAACACAAAAATATATATTTTGTAAGATAACAAAAGTATTTTTTATATTTTTTGTTCTTTTATATTTAATTTTTATATTTTATATTCAATATTACATTATAAAATTTTAAAGATTATTAAATTTTATATCTTATTAGGCCATGTTTATTTATGCAAGTAGATAATTGTTAATATGTAAGTAAAATTCCTTATGGTTATTTACACGATTAATAAATGAACTACATTTTGCAAATAATTTTTAGAGTATTTTGAAGTAAATAAAACATATTTAAATCAACTTGCAAACTGTTTATTTTCTCTACGTTATAGTAAAACACTTCCAGAAGTGAAGATAAGTATTTAAAAAAATGCGTTAATTTACAACATAATTGTTGTAAAATGTAGAAAATAGTGAACAAGTCTTACGATTTATTATAACTTTATATGACTTGTATTTTTTCATAAAAATAGGAAAAATAGTATTGACTCTTGTATGAACTCATAATGCTAAAAAATATGTTAGCCACGTATCACAGGGAAGGTACTGACATAAAAAATTTAAATGCCTTTTACGTGAAACTTGTTTAACTTGTTTAATGCTGTGTAAAAAGATGTAGAAAGTTGTAAATAGTTATACTCACTTTATAGTATTGCTAAAATAGTTATAAATTGCTAAAAAGAAATGTAGAAAAAGTTGCAAAAAGAGTGATGGCAAAAATGTGTTGTTTCGCCCATTTTTTGGACCTTGAATTTCAAACTTTTTTTTATGCTTAATAGTACTATATGATGGGACATTAATCTCAGAGAAATTTTAAGATGAGCATAGGCACGGTACCGGAGATATGATGGAGTGAATGTGATGGTTTCTCATAATCCATGAAAGTACACGAAACTCTTCAAGTGTCCGTACTAAAAAATAAAATATGTAATGACGTAAAACATATCGTTTCTTATGGACTTTTTTACGCCGCATTCAAATATGACCTTAATTTTCGTCTAGCATGAAAATTTTTTGAGATAGATTCTTCCCCGTAAATGAAATAGCGGTGAATAGTAGATCGTTCATTCTCTGAACAATAAATCGTAGATAATCCATTCGACAGAAAATACTCTCAATAATAAGTGAACTTCAGCCACGCATTCTTTTTTATGCAATACACTCTGACTGTAAATCATTACTTTTACCCGCTTGTATCTCCGGAACCGTACTTATGCTCATCTTGAAATTTTACTGAGCATAATGTTTCATCTAATAGTACTATTTGCCATGAAAAAAAGTTTGAAATTCGAGGTCCAAAAAATGGGCGTTTGCCACCAGTCTTTGTAAAAATAAACATTTTTTACAACTTCTACAATTTACTACGTTTTCATAAAAATGTTTATAAAAAGTTGTTAAAACTTTTAAAAATTTTTAAATACTTTTTACAACTCACAACAGTTTATTGCAATTTATCATGATTTTCTACATATTTTACAGTAAAAATTTGCGATTTGTTGTTTAAAATTTCAATTTTTCGTAGTAGATGTAAAAGTAATTATTCCAAAATTATTTCCACCAAATAATAAACGACTGTTTTTTTTCCATTGTATGAGGTGTGGGTCAAATTCAGAATAAAAAGGAAACCAAGGCTAATTGTCACACTTTTCAAACACTGATTTAAAAAAATGTTAGCAATATTTTATAATATCGTACTACTACTTTATAATGCAGCTACATTCTTTACGTGTAAGGAAATAAATATTAGACTTATTTTTATTTATACACAAAAAAGTTATATAATTCTAAGTAGAATCGTGCAAATGTGACAATTTACCTCATACCCATAATTGGTTGTCACATGACTCTGAATTGATTATCACATATCTTTCATATAATATACAGGAAACATACGACAAATGGTTCCTGTTTTAATATTTTATTAAAGTTAGTGACAGTTTCTTGTAGATTTAACTTAATAATATATTGCAGCATGAATTAAACGAAAAATTAATAACTTTCATGAACTTTGTAATATAATACAATTCTCTCATAAACTTAGAGTAAAAAAAAAGAATAGTAATTCTCATAAACTTTGAATCCTATGTCATTTGAGACAACTTACACCGAACGGTCATTTTGAACAAAGAAAATTATATTTATAAACTATGTTGTAATGACGGTTAACTAAATACAGGAAAAATTATCTAAAACTATAATATTTCTTACACGCAGAAAATTTTTCTCGTAAATACAAGTATACACGAACAAAGTAAATACTATACTAATCTTGCACGGCTAGGATATATTCATAATATGCAAAAGATTTCAAGAAAGTATAGGAAAATTTAGAGAGCAAAAAATAAAACTATACGCAGAAGTAAATATTTCCATCAAGTATGGGACTTTCGAGAGCGCGTTTTAACTACGTTAATTTAAAGACGAATGATTCAATTATATTTTGTCCGATTGTGTCTTATCCCGAATATCGCTGATGAACAAAAAACGAGACGTCTGTTGCAGTCATGTCAAAAAACATAAGTTCAATAAGTTGCCGTTATAGGCTGTGGCGGTCAGCTGTCCGCCACGTGCGAACTTAAGAACGCTATAGGGACCCTGTCGAGCTGCCCTAGATATAAAGGTCGATGTTGAATTTTAATCACGCGAGAATGTACCGGCGATACGCCGCGTAGCGGGCGCGAGGCGAATCCTCTCGCCGCGCGAGCCCACGTTGCCGCTCGCGCCGCGCGCCTTCCGTCGTCCACGATCGCGGTTACTATCGCATTTCTATAAAGAACATAAACTATTGCCAGATACGCAACGAATATTTCTATACAGTTCACAATAGGTACCATTCTAGATTATATTTTTCCTATACTGTCTTAAAAAACAACGCTCAATCCAAGACATGTGAAGTTGGCAATTCAAGCTACAACGTCGAATATACACATACTAGTATGGGACTTTTTTTACTGTTCTCATATTTCCTTGTTAGTATGGCAAATTTATTTACCTTTAGGTTACAAGATGTATCTGATCAAACTATTACATTTCTATTGTCATATATTAATTTCCGGTTGAATACGCGTATATCTTACCGG
>NW_020214439.1:0-10931 GCF_003070985.1 Temnothorax curvispinosus
GCTATAATTACGTACACTATAACATTAGAGTTACGTAAGTGCGTCTAGGTGTAATTCCTAAACGCTAGTATATAAGTACATACAGTATAGTGACACCGAGCGTCAGCACCTTTGATATGACAGCGTTCGCTTTGGGCGCCTTCGTGCTGAAAGCGTGTCAGTCCATCTTTATTGCTCATTACATGTTGAAAAAAGATGGAGTGATGCTTTCAACACGAAAGCGTCCAAAGCCATAGTGGGTCCCAGGTCACGTGACTCGCCGCCATCTTCTAGGCTGTACGAACGCTTAAGAAAGAAAGAGAGAAAAGTATCTTTCTCTTTGTCATACATATAGGCCGTCATATTCGTGGGAAGATAAAATTTATTACCACTAAAAAAGTTCAGTCTCTCTACTGTGTATACTTATACTGTGACTTTAAGGGGCTGCGCACAATAAAAGGAATAAGAAACAGGGAATAAAGAACAGTTCAATATTAAAATATATGAAATTCATTAACATATATAATTCATTAACACAGAATAGACGAAAGAAGAAATAGCGCTAACAGTGATGAAATTTTATTCTACATTCTGCATGCCATGTGCACAATGCTTATGTTAATATTAAACTGTTCCTTATTTCTTGTTCCTTATTCCTTTCATTGTGCGCAGCCCCCAATGCTATAGGTTGAATTTCTGAACGCAGTCCAACAAAAAAGCAGAGATTGGCCGCAATTCTTCCTCCCGCTCGTTCCGTTTTCTTCTCAAGTAGAGTCAGTATAGAGTGAGTCGAGTTCAGATTCTAGTTTAGTATATAGTTCACTGCGTCAATATAAAGTATATTAGAGTTACCATTTCAAAAAATTTTAACATTTGGTAGTCTTAAATATAAGCTACTACAATATAAAAATTAAAAAAATATTTTTATTAAAAGTTTAGTTTACCATATATAATTTACTTTTTGAATATATTATTGTATAAATGGCTCACGGAAGATTGAGCAATTATTCAAAATGTCATTTATTGTTTATTTCAATTAACATTCATATTATAGAACCAAATGCGATGCAACCAACAATGCAATATTTCACACTATTAAGAATGAGTTTACAGGACTCTGACAGAAGTAAAAATTAAAAAAAATTTGGGTCGAATTGTAAAAAATTATAAATTAATAGAAGTATGAATTTTTTATTATATGTTTGTTAAGTAATACATTTAATATGCACAATATCTTGGTATAAAAAATGATATTTTATAGTAAATATTAACATCATTGTATCCATTTTTTAGAATAAGATTTTTTAAAACTATAACAATAACTTGAAAACGTTTTTTGATTAACTTTATATTTGACACAAATATTGATTATAATTGTCTACTAATTAAAGGCTTTTGTCTACTAATCATCAGAGCAAATTTTATAACCATTAGTTATTTATTTATTTTACTAGTTCAAATCTTTTAGTACTATTGTGTATTGAGAGTAGCTGTAAAAAATTTCATGCAAATCGGTTTACTATAGTTTCCGAGATACTTCTGGTACTGATTTTCAAAACACTTTCAAGAAACACTAAAAGGCCGGTATTCATAGTCGGTTCTTATTTCAAAACCGTATGGCTCTGTGATCCATAATATCTTAAGATCGTACTTAAGACGGTCTTAAATATAAGATTCGACTATGAATACTAGCCTAGTAGCTGCATGCTGTGGATAAATTGTTGAATTTTCTTTTTTATCTTACGCAGCATCGTCGATGCCTGGGCCATAGAATACTTATTCCTTTGACGAGCAGCCTCTTCATTATCCTTTTTTTTGCTCTTTACGCCTCGTTCGTTCGTCCTTCGACGAACTCTGCGCAAAGCGTTTCTGGACCTATGTTTATAGGAACTTTCTTGCTCCAAATTCAATTTCCTATAAGACCCTGTAGTTTTATATACCTGGAACACCCTGTATATATGTATACACTCAACGATATGTGATAATTATTGATAAAGTAACACTTAAATCTAGAATAATCAATGTCTAAATTTTTACCATATCCTGTAGTCTCGACCTTAACAATGTAAAATTCTATCTAATTTATTAATTAAAAAAAAATCAGAAAATGTTCGTAATGCGATCAATATACTTCTTTTCCAAAAATATTTTCCGATTCTTACATCTAAAATAATTTTTGAATGATATGCTAACGTTTTTATTTTGATATATAAAATAATAGGAACCGGTTTTACTGTCCTAAATATTTGAGAATAAACGGAAATCTAAATATCAAGAAATTGCAGTTAAATAGACAAGTAAATATCTGATATTTAGAAATAGATGTGTTAATTGATCGTTTAAAATGTTCAAGATCTAAAAATTAAAAAAATTAAAGTTTTTATTATATTACATCGGAAATGTAAATGTATAATTTTTTTAGTTTTTTAAATTTATATTGAAAGATTAAAAAGAAGCAAGTATTAATGGAATATTTTCATAATCATTAAATAATTACATTTAAGAATCGCGAAAGATAAGCAAGTGCGCGGATTATTTATCTTCAGTGAGAGACGGAAAATATAGCTTGTGCCTCGAGAAGTGCAAAAGTGTCGATTTACTATTGATCTTTTACATACAAACAATAGCATCTTAAAAAGTTTATATAGCCGTACCGTCTGCTCCGAACGTAACCGAATAACAAGCGGCAGCTCTGCGACTTTCCGTCACGTCGTCCGCGTCTATACAGACCCTATAATTAAGAGACTGGCCATACTTCTGTCCTGACCAAAATCCTGCGAGAGAGAAGGATATAAGAGAAAAAGAGAAAGCAATATACATTCATATACATTCATATCGCTTTCTCTTTCTTTCTTATATCTCTTTCTCTTTCTTTTCTTTTACTTTTGAGGAAAAATGACGAACCAATTAAAAGTGACCTTCTTACAGCCAGTCTCTGATTAGAAGGTCTCTATCCGCATCTGCGAAAAGGTCCATCTATAATAAATCTATCGTAATGTTAATCGTAACGCTCGCGCGCTCATCGTAGCAGTTCTACTTGGCAACTTGGCCCCTGACATTCTGTTTCGCCATTTGATGTTGTGCGACACAACTACTAACGCATTGCGATTTTATTTTCAATGCGTTATTATAAAATTTCAACTGTTACAGTGAAAAGTGATGCTTATCATTTTTTAGTTAAAAATATTGAATTAATAACATAAGCGGTTAACATTGATGGTGTCCATATATAATACCTAAGTTTGAGCATAAGCTTATTCAATGTCAATGATTGGCTTTAATTAATTTTAGCTCTGGAAAAATTTAAATTATTATCAGATATGAATTTAATTAAATAATTAAAGTTATTTAATTAAAATAATTATTTTATCCTTAATATTTATATATCAAAATAACTTTTCAATCACATTTAAGTATTTTCTATTATTTTGGTGTTTTAATAATATTTAGGTTATTAAAACGTTTAACATATTTTTTCTATATATTATTTGGAGAAATTTTCTCATTTTTCTGAGAAACTTTCCTCTTAAAAAATATTTTTAACGAGATTATGAGATATTAAACGATACTCATCATTATTCATTTTAGCATTCTTTCTATGAAAATCAGCGTTCATGTTGCAATGCACAATTATTTCATATTTTTTATATGAGTATTTAAGAATAGATATTAAAACAGTTTTATATGTGTAATTGATTTTTTCAATATACAAGGCGTTTGATAATACAAATCTGTATAATTGTTGTGGTCTGAAAAAGAAAATATTGAATCCGAATCCGCAAGCGAAAATGTTCTATCACGTTGATGTACGTTTGCACGATAAAGTACGACATTTGCCGTATACTGGACGTCTACAATACCATTGCAAATAAAAATGTTTTTGTAAATAAAAAATAATTATTGTTTAAACAATTTTTGAAAATAATAATTTTATAAAAAATTAAATTTGTTATCAGTTGTACAAAAAGATATTATGGAAGATACATGTAACGTGAAATTTTTATTATTTGCAATGGTTTTACAGAGTTCCAGAATAGAGCAATATACATGCGAACGTACACATACCAACTTTTAAGAACAAAGCGCGCCCGAGATCGATGGTGCAGTAAAACATTTCATATTCTCATATTAAAGTTCAAGCTTTAATTTGAGTTTTGAAAGTCTTTTACACATCGGGTTCGTCATCTGCAAATTTTCAAAAACGCGGGGCTTTAATCTCATTTCTCTTGTAAACTTGACGTGATAGAACATTTTTGCTTGCGGATTCGGATTCAGCGAACAAAAACTACAGAAAACTATACTCTTTTTTTCCAGACCATAGAGAGAAGTAAATGCTGATCTGTGTAGGTGTAACACTGGCTCGCAGGTAAATAAAGAGGGTTAAATTGTGTCGCATGAACATGCACAATCACGCATCTTTGTATTTTCGCGGTCGATTTTTATCGAAAAATTTTCCGATTAATTTTTTAATTTTGTCCGCATTATAAATTTCAATTTTTTGCGAGATATAATTAAGATATTCATATAACGCAAAGTAAAATTTTTTAATGTAGATACTTGATTACAATTCCAAATTTAAAAAACGGTTATTCAATATTCTCAAGTAGATAACAGAATTAGTGATAGAAATATTATTTAATGTTTAATTGAATTGTTGTACAGTTAGTTTTATGAATTAATATACATATATTGTTTTAATTATTTTCTCGTTGTTTTTGATACAATCGATGCTCGCGTGTAATTCGAATCGAACGTAATATTATCTTCCGCCGATGATAATAATCCGACAAAGAAAGAAACAAAGAATTTTTCTCCTTTTTGATCTGGTCGAAATGTGACCAGATTGCATATGGCCAGAAGCGACAAAGATAAGTCCAGTCTGGCCCGAAGAAGATTGGATACATTAAAGGTAAGTAGTCAACATTGACCACATTGCAATGGTGAAATAAGGTAACATAAAATTATTTTATATGTATTTATTTATTTGCCTCAAAGAGCTATCTTCTCTATATTTTCTCGCATAAGTATGAGATTGGAAAAACCGCAATTAAATCCCAATAAATCAATGAGTCAAAAAGTACTGAGTCATTTTTTTCTATAAAGCTCAATAAAGCAGTAATTATTGAATAAAATCAATCCACTCATAACCATTTCTACCAATGTAGATTAGCTTTTCTTGACTCTATCCTCGTTTTACATCTTATTTTTTAGCTTGAAAATGTAGACAAATACTCATATTCTCAACTCTTTTTTAGCGTAAAAGCGCGCTTTTATTTCTGAGATGCTGTAGTATATGTAACATGAATTATAGCATTTCAAAAATAAATGCGCGCTTTTATCGATAAAAAGAGAGTTGAGAATATGGGCCAAGATGTATACCTTTAATCTAAATGTTTGATTACTGAAATCGCAATTAGAAACAAATTAAGTTAACTGACTTAACTATTAGCAAGATTTAAACAAAATATCAATATATTTATATTTATTAAAAGTTCACATATGTCTCTTAGACTTTCTCCAAACAGTTGCTCCAAATATTTTTCTTGGCAGTCATTATGTCATACTTAATAATAATACACACTTTATGATAGCTGAGCGGATATAATGTCGCAGAGTCGAAATAACACGGTGTGGGATCATTTTGAAATATTAAACAGTACTGAAATAAAATGCAACATTTGTAATAACATTTATAAATATGATCTATCCAATACGAAAATATATACACTTAAGAGAACATAATATATATTTAATGAAGAAAATCACTTAAAATGGCGCGTATTTTTTTCTTATTGACTCGCTACATTTACAAAATAAACGCAAGAATAATTGCTTTAATTAGTTTTATTCTTCTTAGGTTTATTATTGCTTCTATAAAATGCATCGAGATTATATTTGTCGTATTTCGGATCTTTTAAGACGACATATTTCCAGTGCAGAATTTCGCCGAATAAAGCTAGGAAACTGAGGAGATAACCGATCCCGAGAGCAATAAGAGCGCCGTATAACTTGGGTAGATCTACTAACGCGATCTCGGATTTTGATCTTTGCCGTGCCTCATTGATCTTTGACCATTCCATGACATCACTCAGCCATTTGCGCACCAAACCGACTTCTGTCATCCGCCTCACCTAAAATGCGAATTAAAATATGCTAAATAACTTGATTTTATAAAAACCTAAGCAGAACAAAAAGTCATGATCGATGAGATCATGACGTTAAAAATTGATTTAATGTGTTAATTTAACTGAATTAAAAAATCATCTGTCTTCCGAAAGATAAATTCTCTGTATATAGCGTTCTAAGTGTATATAAATAAAATTTATTTGATATTTAATTTAATTTCAAATAATAAAAGAACAATTTTACTTTGTCAGATTTGGCGCTGAGAACAAAAACATTATATTTATATGTTTTGATAAATAAAATTATTCTGATAAAAATATATTTTATAGAAGAGCAAGCTCTTCTCGTGTTTCTCAGCATGCTGCGTTCGCAATAATTCCCCCCCGCAGCTAATTACTCTTTAATATCGTCAAGCAAAGTATACCCATAAATCCACGTGGGGCTTGAGCGGAGAATTCTTTTCCATCCCTAACGCGATCGGCATATGGACGAAACATTCCTCCATAATATGTAGATTGTATTTCACTGACGATTTAGTGTTTTTCTCGCTCATATTCTGCCGATCATCTTGCTTCTCGAATATCCGCCTTCCGCGAGCGTGTTGCAATAAATATGAGTTCTCGTAGTAACAGAACCTCCCGTTCGCCACTCGATCAATCGCATCCTCCTCGTTTTCCGTCAACTCGTATTTATTGCCGATCTCGAGACTGTGCGAATCCGAGGAGGCGAGGAAGAACTCTTTGCCCTCTTCGTTCCATCCTCCTACCGCTAGCGACGATCTCGTCAGCTGCGCTAAAGTATCGATAGTTACTCTGCAGTGACAAATAAATAAATGGCGTTAACTGTTGGACATGACAGAACGGGAATTATCTTTAATTCGATATTAATTCAATTAACTAATAAAAAATACGACCTTGTTGTCTATTAAAAGCTGCGGTATTCCTAGTCCGATCTTATATTTAAAATCGTCTTAAATATTATACTATCTCGAGACGCCGTACAGTCGTTTCATTGGCTGGATGAAGTATTAAGACCGCTTATGACCCGATTTAAGATCTTAAATATAAAATCGGACTGTAAATACTGTCCTTAGTTTGTAATTTTTTACTTCCGAGCGTTAATAATAATTCGAATGTGTGCAAACGACTCGACGTTTCCGTCAAGAAAATTTCAAATCTACGACGAGAAGAACACATCCGAGATCCTTTATACACATCCTGTAAATATCATCGTGTACTGTACTTAGCGGCAGGCTTTGACAGGGTCGCCGTCATGCTGGCGCGGTAAATGACGGCTGCCAGGATGCTGTAGATCCACCACCAGCCGATGAAGACCCTCACAGTCCAGGCGTTCGGCAAACGCGGTAGAGAGACTTGGAGTAACATACTGTATGTGTACAGCACACTGTTCTGGAGCTCGGTGAACAGATACAGACCCTTCATACTGTCGTACGCGTCCAATTTGTCGTGTTTCACAGACTCACGCGAGTCTATGTATTTCTGATAGAACACCGCAAACACGTGGAAAGCTACGCCGGCCAACAATAGGGTGCAAAGAAGCGTTATCCACGCGTTCAGCCTTGAAATGTGAAAAATGTAACGTTACGCGATATGTGCAAAAAGATTAAAGGAATAAACCGTTTTTCTGAAACTTTTCTGAAATATATATTCATTTGGCAAAAGTTTAAAGGAATAATTGCTAGTCATTTGGGTTAATTGCAGTCTTGTACTGTTAATTCTTTTAAAATCTTTTTCAATTAATGATTATTCGTACAATAAGCGTACGAATTGTGATAACGTACCTGAAAGGTAATATCAGTAATTTCCATGAATTATCGGTTAAAGCTTCCGGCGTTAAAAAGGTAAGGCATTCCGTATTATACGGTGTAGATAGGTCGAAATAATTCAGATGATATAGTGTATAATGTAGATCTCCGAGGAAAAAATCAGCATTTTCGGCAATCGCCTCGCCGATTAGGCCCGTGTAGCTATCGTTATCTCCCTCATGGCCCCATCGTCCCCATCTCTCCTTCTCGATGTTAGCAGGCATATAGTAATTCGTTTTAAAGTTCATCGCCCTTGCTATGACTCGGATTAACTGAAACAATGAGCCTTCCGTCAACCGTGATCTCTAATTTTTTTATCTAAATTAAAATCTAAAAAACAGTAAGACGAAAATAAGGCGAGAGATAATTTTGTATTTATTCTTATGCACTTGAACATGCTTGGAAAGAGAGATGTTGTTTTTCTAAAATTTTGTAGAAACTTAGACATTTGAAACTTTAGATCAGTTTGCAATAAAGAAAATAAAAAATTAATATCTAACAGAGTAATTAATTAATTATATTCCGTTATATAAATCAGCTGGGATTTAGTTGCATATTTCGTTGTTGTCGCCTACTATCCTCTTCTTGCAAAATCGAGTGTATTATCTATATTATAATAAATAATTGCTAATTTATATTTTGTTGACATCATGTTTGATACTTTTTATAATTACTGTTTTTAATTTTAGTTTTCATTTTTTATTCTTTTTTCTATTTTATTTGTGGCTTTAATACGTACTTCGAATTCGATACCCAAAGCCTTAGGACTTGTAGTTGTTGTACTTTGTTGGTAGTAATCTCGCGATGCTTCCGTCACGGCCGGTATATGTTCGAAAACTGCAATTCTACAAGTTTTGTTGGAAAATTAATCTAACCTTATGGGACTGAAATAGATCATTACATTTTTCACTCTGCGATAAAATTTAGAAACTTGAAAGTTACAAAATTCTATTAAAGCAATATCTTTTTTGACTTGAATAAATATATGTTGAGAGCCAATTATATAATGATAATTATTGGAATTTATCATACGTGTCCCAAGCTCTTCATTAAAAAATATTAAAAAAGATATTTGAGGTAAATCACAATTTGTATACAGTTTTCTTAATTTGCAAAGTTATCTTCAAGTCCGAAGTTATGATCTGCAAAACAAGTCTCGCAAAAATCCCGAGAATTATGAGCCTCATTAAAATTTTCATGCATTTATTGACAAATGTTACGTACTAACCGCAAACTCATGCCACGTAGGTCCGTAGTTTTCGGAATGTAGTGATTGTTACCGTAACGCAATTTGCCATTCTGCCACGTATCGATGTACTTGATCGCCGTGAAGTCTCTGGTATACGACGGATAAGAAACGGTATTGAGATCGATTTGTTCCACGGTAATTCGTTCACCCGAACGGTAATTGTATGTGTTGTATCGTCGTATGAACACCACGTTTACAATTCGATTCCAGATGTAATGCAATTCGGGCCTGAACAGCCGATTGTCATGCAGAAGTAAGAAGTAACCGCGCGTGTTGATCAGACGTTCTCTGCGGAGGTCGTAAGAGCGATTCAGCGTATGAAAGAAATTAAAAGGATAAACATTTAATTATACAAGCCCCGGCAATAATATGAAGTTACAGCGCCGAATATCTTGGGGAAAGTAAAATCAAGACCTTAGAAATAATTTTGCGATTCTATAATAAAAATAATTCAATTTATAATGTTACTTATTAATTTTCAATTTGCACATTTTTCAATTAACACGTATTGAATTACTTAGAAATATTTAGAAATAAATGGATAATTAACTGAAAATGTTAAAATTAATAAGTAACAAGGAAAAAGTGAACTTTGAAAGTCAAAAGAAATAATTCGTACAATTTATAACTTTGTATTAAATTACTAATTAACATAACATTAACACGCGCAACTAATCGCGTTTGGCTTTCAAAGGTAATTTTTTCCTTATCAATTGTTGAATTATTTATGGCAACTGAGCACTCTCCGATAGACAAACGTAAAATCATTATAATTCCTTTAATGACTAACATAATTGTTAATTATTAGTAAGTCTGTATTCTTGATTTCACGCAGTCTCGATTGTTTACCCTTCGACATATTGCAGGAATTGTGACGTTAGCAGCCCATTGCTGATTAGTATAACATATGCATCGCAACCTTTGACTTGTTGAAGCGTTCTCGCTATTTTTTTCCTTGGCGGTGAAAACTTTTCGTTATCGCGTACGGCGATCTGAGAAGAAAAAAATGCGACAAAAATATGTATGATAAAATCGCTTTTATCATAAATGTTCATATGATAAAATAATGCCGTTTCGTTATCGAATCTGATTAGATGCAAAATAAGAGCAAGAACGATCAGCTTTTAACTGACAAGTTGACTTGAGCGGAATTAATTAAGTTTCAAACATTTACCTTTAAAATTTAACTATATAATAAACATTTAACTATAAATTTTATTAAAATCATATATGGTGAACGAAAACTTCCGCTCGGAATATTAATCGCAATACTTACATCGTATCTCAAGAAGGAAGATATTTCGATGGCACGCACATCGATTAGTCGACGATAAGCGGGATCGGTAATGAAAACTATGCAGTTGCTGTGCGTGGCGATCTCCTCTACGATTTGTTCGACCACCGATTTCAGACCGTTCGCTTTGCGTTCGCACCATCGCAGTCTTTCCAAGCTTCTGCAATACATGCATAAGAACAGTTTTTCAATAAATTCTACTACACATGCAATGTTATTCATCGGGATAAATAACTAGCACCACAGAAAAAGGCGCAACGATTAGATGCGAGTATCGAATTTACATCGCTTTTTTAAGAGCGAAAACTGTAAAGCATTTAGCAACACGCAACAGGATAAAATCGCGCAACGCCTCGTAATTTCACATTTCTTCAACGACTCTCAGCATTCTTCCTCGAGATCAATCGATTTCGAATCGTTTCTCTCAGTCGGTTTTTAATTTTTCGATATCCATAGAA
>NW_020214440.1:0-1032 GCF_003070985.1 Temnothorax curvispinosus
GAGGGTGACCTTGACAACATATGTCAAGGTCAAGGTCATCGGAGGGTCCTATTACTGCATAATTACCCTTATATTGACAATTTGTTCGTTCTAGCGTGGCGTTTGCATGATGTGGTTTGGGCGCAACGTCTTGCGACGCATGATATTGTTGCGTAATTATGTATAATCTCACTTGAGAAGGACCCAATCGGGGTCGAAACGTTGTGAGACGAATAAATGGAAATTGGTCAGTTGGGTCGCTTAATCGCGATTATTATTTTTAAAATAGGTTAACTTGAATTTAATGTTAAAGAATTAAATAATAAGTATAATAAAACATATACCTTTGCCCATTCTTTTCCATTTTTTCGCGGTCCTTCTGCAACTGCATTAATTGTATTAGCTATGTCCTCCCAATATTCAACCTAAAATTTATGTTATTACTATGTAAATTTTCTATCTTTTCTATATATTTTTTTTCAACTTACCAATTTTTGTCGACTTTCTGTTTTTCTATCTACTCGACCTCTTACCAATTCAGGATTCTTTTTTAATAACATCAGTAACATTTCCTTTTGCTTACTTGTTACATTCATATTGCTTCCACTAGTCTATATCAAATTCGCTAATTATAAATTTTAATAATTCTTTTCCGAGTTTAATGATTTCCACTTATAGGTTATGATCAAATACAGTCCCATGCACAAGAAAAAACGGAACGAAATTAAAACAAAATTCTGATTGGCTCTTACGTTTAGAACCAACAAAATAGAATTGCATTTTGTGGGACTGTACCTAATTCGCATTTAGTGATTTCACTTTTCACGCATTTAGCTATATAATCGCATTTTTGTTTATGAAAAAGTTCACGTGGAATGAGACTGAGCAAAAAGTGAAAAGTGAAAGGTTTTGTGAAAAATTACATAATCGATGCCCAGAAGAAGAAAAGAAGAATTTATTAACAGATAAGAATAAACTTGAACAAGAGAATCAACAGATAAGAAAAAAAAATGAGAAACTAACAACAGAAATCGAACAGTTGCAATTAAGTGT
>NW_020214441.1:0-1415 GCF_003070985.1 Temnothorax curvispinosus
ATATATGTAAGATATATCGATATCATATAATCGATATATCAACAAAGAGAAAAAATTTTTTCTCGTTAATATAACGTTCTCACAAGGAACAAACACTGCCCAAGTGACAGTAATATCAATATTTCATACGCCTCATACGATATGGCGTTACGATATGGAGCGATTAGATTGTAAGAGAAAATTAGATTCAAAATGCGTGACACATCAGACATATATTGCAATGTTAGTGCGGCGCATCGACGATCCACCGGTTTATGGTCTCGCGATATATTTCGTCTAGCAATGTACGTAATTAGAAACAGGATCGCGTAAAGGATTCACGCGATTAATTTTATTAAAAATGGGAGCAATGTATCTAAAAATATAAAAGCGTATCGTAGATATTCCGTTATGTTTTCTATAATTAGAAGCTACTGTTAAACGAGTGGTAAGATAAAACGCGTGCAAATATAAATGTTAAGTATCTCATTTAAGTAATTACATGTATATCTGTTTGCGTTTCTACATGTGTGCGAATGTATTTGCGAGGGAGTAACCGGTAATCTGTCGTTTAATACGCTTATTGTAAATAGATAAAAAATTAATCGTCTACACTACATCATTATTACGTATATATATACATATACACACAGGCGAGCACACGCATACACGCACGCACGCACGCACATATTCGCGCGCGCGCAAATATACGTGTATGTACTTGTAATAATAATATCGATATTTACCGACGTATTGAATTATTACATAAATATTAAAACACTTATATGTTTTATTTTTTACACCCATATATCAATAAAAAAATAGATATTTATCGTACATATTTATATGTTCTATGAATAGTTGGTATATAACCCTTATAGAAATTTAATACTGCAAGTGATTATTTGGCTAGTAATTACGTACTTATTTTGAGTATTAAAATCATTAAAAACTACTTTTAATACTCGAAATAAGGTGAACATTATACGTTGACCAAATATTCGATATTATATTTTAAATACCGTATTTAAAATAAATACAAAGACGGTAAAATATGGTGAAATAAAATAAAAATGCGGTCAAATACGGCGAAATAATATCAAATACGGTTAAATACGGCGAAATAAAATCAAATATGGTAAAAAAAGTTGAAATAAAGTCAAACAAGTTTTAAGCGCCGCGTATCGCGGCGCCGATTGGTTGTTCTGCAGGCCCCTAGGGAGTTAGATCTAATTTAAACTTTAAACGCCGCGTATCGCGGCGCCGATTGGTTGTTTTGCAGGCCCCTAGGGAGTTAGATCTAATTTAAACTTTAAGCGCCGCGTATCGCGGCGTCGATTGGTTGCTCTGCCTGCAGGTCCCTAGAGAGTTAGATCTAATTTAATCTTTAAGCGCCAAGTATCGTGGCGCCGAATTAAATTTTAAATAGTTCACGC
>NW_020214442.1:0-5822 GCF_003070985.1 Temnothorax curvispinosus
ACAGATAGCGAATTGGTTTTAGTCTTAAAACGTTCGTCAATTTATGTACTTTCAAAATATGCTCCATGAGATTTTTGTGCTTATCCCCTTTGGCCAACCCAAATGTAAGCACCCTATACGTACAAGAGTAAAGAATCAGTTAAAATACAGACAGTGAATTGGTTTTAGTCTTAAAATGTTCCTCAATTTATGTGCTTTTAAAATATGCACAATGAGATTTCCGTACTTATTCCTTTTGGCCGACCCGAACGTGAGAACTCCATACGTACAAGAGTAAAGTACCAGTTAAAATACAGATAGCAAATTAGTTTTAGTCTTAAAATGTTCTTCAATTTATATGCTTTCAAAATATACAAAATAATATTTTTTTGCTCATTTTCGTCGGCCAACAAACTTTCTTGAAAGTAAACACCATCCAACTTACAAAGTACCAGTTAAAATACAGATAGCAAATTACCCTGGTAACCATATCCGATAGAAAACGATTGAAAACGGCTATATATGTATCGTTTTTAATCGTATCTTATCGGTTCTATCGTTGCATATTTAGAAGACAGATAAAACATTAATCGAATCGAATCGGTTTCTATCGTTTTAGGTCCGAATAAGAAAATAACTATACAAATTTTATAGTTATGAATCGTTTTCTATATGTACAATTATTGCCCGTCTGAATCAATCGTATATACACGATATAATATGTATCGTTATTTATGGTAATAATTTTACCGTATGCATTAATACGGATATATAAGAATAAAATGATAGACATCTTATCGATATTTATATGACTTAACCGAACCGATACATCTATCGTTTCTTATCAGGATTTTCTGACATACAACTTATCATCTTCTTTATGACAGGAAATCGGTTCGGTTTCTATCGTATATTAATGATATAAATTTAATCGTTTGAAAACGTTCTACTTTGCATATATTTTTATAAGGTTAAAACGATAGACATCTCGTCGATATTTATACGACTTAACCGAACCGACACATCTATCGTTTCTTATCAGGATTTTCCGACTGACAATCATCTTCTGTACGGCAGCTAATCGTTATCTATCGTATATCAACGATATTAACCGAATTGTTTAGAAGCAGCAGACGGAAAAAATTTCTATGAACATCATATTTTGTGAATACTCAGACAGCACCAAGTCTAAAATTGGGACATAACACGTCTTTTAGATGCTTTTTAGACGTCTTATGTCCCGCTTTTGGACATGCGTGCTGTCTGGATATTCATAGAAATTTTTCGATTTTCATACATCTAATATAATTCAGATATATGAAAAACTATGAATAACTACAATTTTTTATACTTTTTCACAGAAAGCTATGGATTTTTATGAAAAATTAAGTTGAATATACTAATTTCTACGCGTGCTGATTTTACGCCAGAAGAGCTGAATCAATTTTGTTTGAAGTTGTAAGAGAAAAAGAGAGAGAGAGAGAGAGAGATTGTGTTGTTGTTTTTTGCGGCCATTAGTGGCAGTTGTAATGCGATAGGTCAAGCCACGCATTCTACGAAGGCCGATGAAAAGGCGTGCAAGCGCGGCGCCGACAACGTTGCGTCCCAGGCGGCGAGGCGAAAGTTTACCGCGCATGCTTGAGCATGTTGGGAGGGGCGCGCAGCCCGGGAGAGCGATCATTCGTCTTCCGGACATCGTGCGTTATACATCCGTAGCAATCAGTTCTAATAAAATACGTAGTTGCGTCATATTTTCGCCGTTTTCTTGTAATCGAGTTGTGAGGTAGCCGAGATCTGCCTCTCCGTGTGCAGCAGCCCATATAGCTGTTGATCGTGTACGCAGCAAATAAAGGACAACAACTATCATCGCCGAAAGGAAGCCAGTGAGATACGTCCCGGTGAGCCATGCCGGCACGTGGAAAGCTCGAGGAAGGCAGCCATTTTCTGGAACGTTCGAGAAGGCCTGTTCAGGTGGAATACGAGAAGCTACTTACACATCGAGAGGAAATCTGTCTGTGGCGTGGTCTGTAAGACTAGCTATAATTATTCGTCTATATTATCTGAGGAGAGCTTTACTGACAAGGTAACCAATTGTTTAACAATCTTGAGTAGAGACGTTAGAATTTCTTCTAACGTTACAATGAGGATCCTGATCAAAAGATCCTAAACTTATCTGAGGGTTATCCTTGTTCATCTGAGGAGATATAATAAGTTTCGCGAGTTGAGAGGAAAACATCCTCTCTTATTACAGGATTGTGCACAATTAATTTCGAGTCAAAATTGTATAAATGAGCTCAGTCAAATTAATATTCTTTAATTCTTTTCTTTTGGTTGCAACTATTTATTTAACGATTCATTCAATATTGTATTTATTTCATTAACTCGTAAATAATAGAGCGTAATAAAAGTGATACTTAGTGTATTCTTGCGAGATAACATAACAAAGCGTACCTGCGTACTAATTAAGACTTAATCATAATAGATTTATCTACAATAACCATTTTCTTTACAATGAAAAACTTTACTTCTTTCTTTTGTGCGATTAATTCGGTATAATCAATTCTATAATATCTTTTGTAGTTCATTACGTTAATTTGAGGACATTCGTTACATTCAATACTAGAGTAGAATGTTTTACTTGCGAAATATATAATTCGTTTCAGGCGTTGTAATATAATTATCAAATAACCGTTTGCGTGCGCTAATATAAATTCTCTTACTCAGATACTTGATATTATCCTAGTGATTATTAGGCGAATTATTCATTATCTAATATTACGTTTATGCTGTGGTGAATTAATGTGTCAATCAAAGACTGCCTATTACAAGATTTAATTCAGTAAACTCAGTGAGAAACTTATTGCTTGTGTTTTTGTTGTTGCATATGTTGTAGTAATCGCTTATGATGTAATCTATTTCCTTGCCGTAATTTAGACACGAGTTAGATAATATTCAGTCAATATTCGAATTACAAATAATATTATTTACTAGACAGATGATAGTTATTCATGATTTCAAATAAAAGATTGATGCATTATTTCCCAGATTATACAAATTATAGCTGAATTGATATTCTTGTATGTTTATGTTTCAAACGATCCTTTCTTTAGAAAAGAACAACTAATTCTGAGCTTGACTACGTCAAGAGAAATTATATGAGAACATACTATTACAATTCTTTTTATAATGAAGCTTGTTATATGATAAAGAAATACCTCAGGAAAAATTCAAAGTACATTCTGCTATATCTTTAAAGAAAGGACTGTTCTAAACTAATAATTTTATTTTGTCTTATACTTTGTACGCAGCTTATTTTCTTGTAAGATACCAAATTATTTTCTTTTGTATTGTAATTTTGTTCACGAATACTGGGAAGGTTTTAGGGCAGTTTCCCTTCCCCTATGCAACAAATGTTGGTATTCTTTGTATAGTTCTGCCCAATCCAAATTTTCTTAATTACATAAATTACGAAACGCAATTTCTCTCTCTCAATAAACGGATTCTTTTTATTTGTTCCTTCCTCATCAAATTCTCGAGATCAGGCTCGTGCGCGAGCTTGTGCAAACAAATTTCGATACTTTTTTATAGAAAATTATGAAAAATAATTTTAACTATATGTTAGATAAACTTTCACGGAATTTTTAATAATAAATTAAACGCCAGTCTGTAATTAATCTTAATTTATTAGAAATATATTTTATATAAGTGTACAAATATGAAGAATTATGAACAGATACATTTTGTTTTTTTAACTGATAATTAAAGTAATATATTAATATATAGTTATAATGTTTCAAATTGGTTCGGCATTGTACAAAGAAATTTGTCACATTTTATTTCGACGACCACAAGTTTACGTTTTATCAGCTGAATCGGAATTATTTTTTCATCTTGTGCTTCGCTAGTAACTTGTAACATATGATTTATTCTTAATTGATTATAGACCGCAGGCATGGTTGTCAGAACTTTACAAACGACAAAGCAACATTTATTTACAATAATAAAACTTAATATTTCGATAATTGTATCATCGTCTAATTGTACTACAGAATCGTTGGTTTTAATAGTTTTACTGTACGCTGCAGTGTGGAGCACAATTCCGCTAAATATGCACCTTTCATATACATGTTTCTCTTTATTATTCATGAAATTCTTATAATAGTTACTATGACACTTTAACAAGCTATAATATTTATCCGCATTTTGTACTAATTTTGGAGCACCTGAAAAGCACCTCCCAAGTATTTTGCAACGTGAGTTTCTGATAGAATACCGTAAATAAACGATTCACTAATTATATTAAAAACGATAGAAACTGATATATAGCTGATAAGATATTTACGATAGGATTCCAAGTATTTTGTAACATGAGTTTCTGATAGAGTACCGTAAATAAACGATTCACTAACCATATTAAAAACGATAAAAACTGATGTGCAGCTGAGAAGATATTTACGATAAGATTCGAAGTATTTTGTAACGTGAGTTTCTGATAGAATACCGTAAATAAACGATTCACTAACTATATTAAAAACGATAGAAACTGATGTATAGCTGATAAGACATTTACGATAGGATCCCAAGTATTTTGTAACGTGAGTTTCTGATAGAGTACCGTAAATAAACGATTCACTAACCGTATTAAAAACGATAAGAAATTTTTTTATCGTTTTCTATCGGAGATGGTTACCAGGGATAGTTTTAAAATGTTCTTCAATTTATGTGCTTTCAAAATATACAGAATAAGTTTTTGGTATTCATTCCCTTCGGCCGACAAACCTTCCTGAAAGTGAGTACCACTATACTTATGGCTGTGTAACAATTGATCTGGAACAAAATATATCCGACAAAATATCTTGGACAAAATGTCTCGCTTGACAGAAGATCTCTAAATGTTTAAAAGAACTCTCAACAAACGTCATACGTCATGTAAACGCTGTGCAAACTCTTAAAAACGGTATATACAAACGCCTTTCAAACGCTGCAGCGTTGCAATTTCCGCTCTACGAACTGTCTACTGACTGTTTCTAAACTCTCAACGAACTTCCGCAAATGCTCACGTAAACGTCAGACAAACGTTTATGAAACTTCTCATTTTCGCCAGGAAATGGATTTGGTAGATCTATCCTTTCGGCGATCCCCCTTATGCAATCTTAACTTCAAACCATGTTGTAAGAAACGTTAAGATTAGTCACGTGTTGGCACTGTAGCTGTCAAACCTGCGGGAACCTTCGAGAGAAGACATCACGCCGGACACGCGTGATCAGAGCCGAACACGGAGCTCGTTGCTCCGAATGTAATGGGCGGACAGACGATTGTGAGCCGCGAAAGGTAAAGGTGGACCGGCCGTCTCCGGTTGCGCTCTGCGGTGCCTACCGTATTGAATCGTGTGTAACAAAACTTAAATAAACTGTATTCTATCATCTAAACTGGAATCTATTTATCCTGACATCCCGTCGAGTTGATCCTTACAATTCATTCAATTAATTTCTCTTTTTAGGGGCGGCAGTGTGGTCTAGTGGTAGAGCGCCAGACTCGTAATTTGAGGAACCAGGTTCAAGTCCACTAGAGCCATGAAGCATGAAATGTTTTTCCGATAGCTGCGCCCCACCGTGCAAGATAGGCTCTTGTGCGGAGAAAACTGGACTCCGTCTTTCGAAAAGAGACGTTAAGCTGTTGGTCCAAAGGGTTAAAGTGAGAGAAGAAGGATATCATTGGTAGTAGATTGCGAACCCTGCGGAGATATGCAATAAATTACGAATTTTAATTTTTTTTTTATTTTCAAGTACGTTATCCACGCATTCCAGGACTATCAGGACTCATCGGGTAAGTATAGGTAAGTA
>NW_020214443.1:0-1756 GCF_003070985.1 Temnothorax curvispinosus
TTTTGAAACGGAATTTGTCGATCGTCTCAGAAATCGATTTATCAGATTACGGCGGTAGACTGCATGTAAAAACAAGTGTGTTACTTTAACACATTTCACGCGTGTAAAGCTTGTAGTCACTTTTTACACGTCTACAGCCGTATAAATATGTAACACACAAGAAAGTGTGTAGATTTGCAAGAACCATGTAGATATAACACACGAAAAGTGTGTTTTATAGACACGTATAATTCGTGTTGTGCTGAATGCACATAATATGTGTAACAGCCTTTCTGCAATAAGCTATAAGCAATAAATCAGAAATTAGAAGCTAGTTGTAAAAAGCTAGCTGACCAATCACGTTAATCCCTGACTTTCTTACAACTAGCCTTTGATTTTTGATTTACTTATAGCTTATTGTAGAAAGGCCTATAAAGCATATAAATGATTCATAAACGATCGATTTTTTAATAACTTTATCTTTATTATTTTTATAGCATCTCATCATGTGATTTAAAAAACTTCCAAATATCTATATAATTCCCAAGAAAAGCAATTACAATTTAGTTTACTTTTCTTCTCTTGACTAATGGTTTTCTGGATATACAGGTGTCCGAAAAATCGCCTACTCCACTTTGGGAGGTGATTTGGGACCCAAAAACAAGCAAAAAAGTTCATACAAACATAGATCCGGAAATGAGCCGTTTCCGAGTTATAGCCACTTTTATGTTCAAAAATCGTAAATTTTTATTTTTAATTTTTTTAAATTACAATTACCAAATTCTCTCAAGTTTCTGTCTACATTTCGAAAAGACGCTATTCCCGGTACATCTCGATTTGGAAAAGACTGGATGTATAATCTTCTTGCCTCGGCAGCATTACTTTGAGCAAGACCATACATAAGATGAATATCAGCTAATTCATTAAAATTTAAACGATCCATTGATGAATACGGAAAGATTAGATACAACCTAAAAGTAAGGTGTTGTTAAATAATAATTTGAAACTTATTGAAAAGCCGTGATTTACTTACTGATTTTGAATAGGCGTGAAAACAACTGATTTCAAATTTCAAGTAGCCGTGAAAACAACTGATTTTGAATAGCCGTGAAAACAACTGATTTCAAGTAGCCGTGAAAACAACTGATTTCTTTTAAAAATAATGTAATCGTATTTACAAATACTGAAAAATTGAAAAAAAAAATAAAAAAATTAATATTAAAAAAATTAAAAATATTTAAAAATAAAAATTTTTAATTTAAGAAATAATTAAGAAAGAGGGATGCTAAGCGGATTCTAAATTACGATTTTTGAACATAAAAGTGGCTATAACTCGGAAACGGCTCATTTCCGGACCTATGTTTGTATGAACTTTTTTGCTTGTTTTTGGATCCCAAATCACCTCCCGAAGTGGAGTAGGCGATTTTTCGGACACCCTGTATAATATAAACTTATACTTATTGTATCATGTATATAAATAAAAATTGAAGCAAATTTATATAAACAAAAAAATAAATTGTACTTATACAATACCATAAAAAAAACTTGTCAAAAATTATTTGATTGCGTCTATTTTTCTCTATCTAAATATTTTTTAATAAAATTGTTTCCATTTATCTCTATATTTTTAAAACAAAATAATCACAATCATTATTTTTATTTTTTTTTATAGCATCTCATCATGTGAATTCAAAAACTTCAAAAATATTTCTATAATTTCTAAGAAAAGCAATTACAATTCAATTTATTTTTCTTCTCTTGAATAATGGTTTTCTAG
>NW_020214444.1:0-3388 GCF_003070985.1 Temnothorax curvispinosus
GGTTTATTAAAGGCTCGCGATACAGAGGAGCGTGGATCACGTCCGCACGGTCCAGCAGCTCGAGAACAAATCTATCAGCTGTTTCATTAAATCAATAAAATCAATAACTGGCTCGTTAAGCTAAGTTCCACTAAACACGGAGGTTCGTTTGTTCATTAATACATAAATACATCTTATAAAAATCGGCATATTTTTAATATATTAGTGATATATTTTAAATATTGTCATAGTTTAAAAACATCATTTTTATCATTGTATGCTTGCTTTGTTATAGGCATCGTTAATCAGTTACTCTCAGTCAAGGGCTGGATTCCTCTTAGCAGGCTCACATACTGCGCTTATCTTTTAAATCCGGTCATCATACAAGCGATTCAGTTATATAGTGCCAAAAGTTGCAACTAGTTTGACAGCACTTGAAGAACGAATGGTATCTCCGTATATTCCGTTCATGCAAATTAAAGCATTGCAACCATATGCTATTGTTGCGTGCATGCCGCCCGGTATACCTTTCCGACACCGAGCTGAAGCGTGCAACGGAAAGTTGAATGTAGCCTGTCTATTACAACACATGCAATGCATGTGGCCCAAAGTGTTTTGTTTAGTGCTACATAAACAGAAGTAGCTAGAACAGATATGTATCGGTTGTAGGACAAAAGTAGTACGAATCCTCCGCAAATAATAGCCAGGCACCTGACTAGAACGGATGACCCGTTAAAAAGGTATCTCATTCTCGGAGGTATCTGCTCGTATGGAGTAAATTGAAATTCTATTTGCATTTGTACCCTCAATTGAGATACTAAAAAATTAAATTAAATTAAATTAAATTAAATTAAATTAAAAAATTAAATTATTACAAAAATGCATTTATTAATGCACAAATTATTGCACAGCACAAAATACTTACACCGTCGCACGGATAAGTAATTTTGAATTACATCTTGCCCACACCTGTAAAAAAATCTGCCTCTTTTTTTGTGGTGGACTCTGGATCGGAGGTAAAACCTCCGGCTTGATGTCCAAACGGTTCAATGTCACTACGGGAACTAAACCGGACTTCGGTACGTTCTCGTGATTGCTTGTTTCCACGGGACGCTACCTGGTGGATGAGTCAGATTGTAGTTCATCCAATACAGGCTGCTCGCGCCTTCGGACTTTTCTTTTTGTTCAATTCCATTGTTATTCCCACGAGTAAGGGAAATAACAGGTCTACCCGGGTAGAGCCCCGGTACACCGCATGAGGGGACTTACAATACACTTGGGGGTGGCTTCAGGTTCAAAGAGATTGGTCGCTTGTCGCCGGATTTACCCTCCGAGGAAATCACTGGAGAGGCCTACCATCCCGCTCTCCTAAGTCCTTTTGATCCGGCACACGTCCCGGAGCTGTCCGGGAGTGCAAAAAGTCGTGACAGCATTTATAGATGATAACATACAAAAAGATGAAATTATAAATGGACAATACCGTCATATAGATTTGATACGTATAAACATAAATGAGGTGGAAATCATTACTGGTTATAAGTCTCTATCAGCACTTAGAACTATGTTTGTGCATAAACTAAATAATATTTTAAGCAAGTCAGTAAGTAATGAAAGAATTATAATAGGTGACTTCAATTATGACTTAGAACTATGTTTGTGCATAAACTAAATAATATTTTAAGCAAGTCAGTAAGTAATGAAAGAATTATAATAGGTGACTTCAATTATGACTCATAATGAAGGAGAATTTTTGCATGAGGGGACTTACAATACACTTGGGGGTGGCTTCAGGTTCAAAGAGATTGGTCGCTTGTCGCCGGATTTACCCTCCGACCATGCATCCCAGAGGATGGCAGTGTGGTCTTGTGGTAAAGCGCCAGACTCGTAACCCCGGGTTCGAGTCCACCTGATCACAGGAATTTTTATATTCTAAACTGCCCCCCCCCCCCGCACGAGTGAGGCTCGTGCGGAGAAACTGGGCTATATTTCGGAGGAGACATTAAATTTGAAATTGGTCGTCAAGCTTGGGGAGCTTGGGAGTTTTGGGTCAATAATACTGCTATCACTAGCTGCAATATTAGTACAAGCACACATCCAGGAGCAAATTAAAGATGCATCTTAGGGATAGGATCTTAGTTTTTACGTTTGCCCAACGTATCCGCGTTTGTTTACGAGTGTTGCTCGTAAATCGTTGACGGTTTTTGCTTCCTCATAGAGGAAGCTTTGTGATGGTAAAAAAATTTTTTTTCTAGATTTTGATGGAAATAGGTTTAAATTTGCACAATTTTTTTTTAAATATTTATTAATTATGTACATACTCAGGAATTTAATAGTGCTCGTACGAATTTAATAGTGCCTGCTTATACCATTGCTTCCAAGGCAGATGTTCTGAACTCAACATGCGGAAAAGAGTTAAAAAATTTCCGAGACGCTGTCAATTAACGGATACTGTGGAGCTTGAAAGATACGTAAAATTATAACTGAATCGCTATTAACTCTATTTACTCCAATTTAAAATCTAGAAAGCTAGTAAAAAAACAACTACTCATCTTTAGCTTGTATTGCATATTTTAATTGATCAATTTTACAATTCTTGAATTCTATTTAAATTAAATATATTGACTAATATCTTTTAATTTTAAATTAATAATAGTATTTACGAAAATATTAGTGTAATAAATTAAGAGATTGCATTTGTGTTTATCATATTGCATGTTTATAATTTACGATGTATCTTTTAAACCGAATATATGTTCTACACCGTGACGAGTGCCTGCAATTTTCGAGGAACCGGGTTCGAGTCCACCTGATCGCAGGAATTTTTATATTCCAAACTGCCCCCTCCCCCCGCACGAGTGGGGCTCGTGCGGAGAAACTGGGCTGTATTTCGGTGAAGACATTAAATTTAAAATTGGTCGTCAAGCTTGGGGAGTTTGGGAGTTTTGGGTCAATAATACTGCTATCACTCGCTGCAATATTAGTACAAGCACACATCCAGGAGCAAATTAAGGATGGGATAGGATCTTAGTTTTTACGTTTGCCCATCGTATCCGCGTTTGTTTACGAGTGTTGCTCGTAAATCGTTGACGGTTATTTTTTATATTTTTCAAGTGATATTCGTGTGACTTCTTCCGGTCTCCCGTACCCGCGCCTGAACTAATTGCTGGCAGTTTTACTCTTGAAGAGTTGATGACGAGTAACAAACAGCTACAGTTCCATGGCTTTTTATAAGAGCGCGAATCCTGTAAAGAGGCCTGATTGCATCACGAATTTGCAGTGTGGTCTTGTGGTAAAGCGCCAGACTCGTAGCTCCAAGAAATCGGGTTCGAGTCCACCTGATCACAGGAATTTTTATATTCCAAACTGCACCCCTTTCTCCCGCACGAGTGAGGCTCGTGCGGAGAAACTG
>NW_020214445.1:0-3071 GCF_003070985.1 Temnothorax curvispinosus
CGATTGCCGTCGCGTATACCCCCGCCACGCCGACACGCCACCGCGGGGGTATATAAACCGAGCAATGTTGCTAGGTTTTAGATTCCACCGTGAGACAGCAAACCGATCCGACCGATTCTCCGCTGCTCACGGATCCCGAAATCCCACAGTCGAACAACCAGGAGGTACAGAGTATTCTCTGCCTCTGCCAAGTGAAGCATCTGGGCGGTTGACTCGAATTCCATACGAACACCTGTGACACCGGAGTGAACCAGGGTAAGAGAGTTCTTCTCTTACTCGCCAAGGGTCTTGGCCACCCGGTGCCGCCTCCCGCCTACACAAATCGATGCGCCAGGAAATAGAAAGTACTTCTCTATCTCCGCTAAGGGTCTTAGCCGCTCGATATCCCGTCCAATCGCGATCCAGCGCCTTATACGCTCACTGCCGCCGTTATCCAAACCTGCGATACCGCGTCACCCACGCCGAAATACCTCAGCGAGCCCGCACGCCCGCCGATCCGCGAAACTCCGCGATTGCCGTGTATCATCGCTTTATCAGGCGTCCGCACGCCCTGTGATATCTATATTGTAACCGCGTCCGCGACCTATTACACGTATCCAGCGACTCCGCGCTATCTGCATTACACCGCCATTATAAACCGCGCCCGCGATCTATCACACGTAGCCATCAACTCCGCGATCACTGTAATCCGTCGCTATCGTAGCAGCGACCGCGATCTTTTGTACATATTCACCGCTCCCGCGAGCATCTCTATGTATTCACGCGTAATTGAATAAATACCTTATTTTGTTTTATTATATTTTAACCGAGTCTTGTGCCTTCCTCCGCGCCTACTCCGAACCCTGACCAGCCGCGAGCTAAATCCGCGCTTCGGAAACTAAGTTGTTTTAACTTGGTTTTATATCGGTCGGCCGGATATAATTCTTAAACTAAAATTACGCGCGGTCTCTGCCGTCTTACCGAGTTTGTAATTTTTAATGATACGCAAAATTCCAAATGTAATTAGCCGCACGGGCTTTCAACGCAACTTAATATTATATTTCTAACGAGTTGTAAAGCTACACCGTAAATGTAATCTTAAGGAAACTAAAGCGCGAATGTCTTTTTAATGATAATCAAACAAGATAAACGATGTATAACCATTTTGGCAAGAAAGTTATCAACATAAAATTGAAACAAAATAAACGTGTATTCTATATATGTTTTCTATCGTCGATCGACGAGCCGTCTCTCCCTATTTCGGCTTCCAAGCCTCGTCGTCGTCGCTCTCGCTCTCTCCCGACGGTGACTCGAAATCGTCGGAAGGCTGATCCACCGGACCGATCGGGAAGTCGTATCCCACGAATTCCGCGATCGCGTCTATTAGCGGAGGAGGCGCGGGAGTTGTTATAGGGAGCTGTAATGCCGACATTAACGGCGTGGGCGACATGCATGGGAGTTCGGTCTCCCGTGGTGCAGATGCCGCTGCTGGTATGCCCTGAGGCGGCTGCGCTTCCGCTACCGCTCGTTCCGCCTGTGCCGCGCGTGGTTCCGCAACGGGTAGTCTCTGCAATAATACTCGGGGTGACCGTTTTGGTCAAGCGACGCGGCTGTTGGGAAGTGCCCGGTCGCAAGGTTAGGTTAGACCGTCAGACAAAATAAGTTTCAATGAACTGACACAATTATTCTTAATCTATAGACTTTGAAAAAAAATAAAGTGTCACGTTTAAAAATTGGTTGATAATTTAATTTAGAACAATAATTTAAAAATAATTAAAGAAAAGCTAAATATGAAAAAAAATATATCTTACTTTCGAATAACTAAAACAAACTAAAAGTTGTTCAGAACCTGCTTATGGCATATTTTCCTAATTAGATTCGTAACCTAGCCGTGCCCGTACTTTTTAACTTTATCGCATATGAATATTTTAATCACCTTGTGAAAAACATTCTGGGTCATCTATACCAAATTCTTGGAAAGCCTTCACAAAGTTAGATCCATTATCCGTAACTGTAGCTATAATTTTATCACATGTTAATCCAAATGTTGTATGGATTCCTTCTAACATCTCCGCAATATTGTCAAACGAATGAGTTCCGGGAAATCGCCTGCATGCTAAAGCTGCCGATTTTCTGTCTAGAGTTTTTTCGTCAATCTGTTGATTAATATTATAAGTTTTTATAAACAATCGTATAGAAATCTAATAATTACTATTCAGTTATGTTGACAGTTAGTTTAATTATATCTTATGCAAATAACACATTTCTTATCCAGTGAGCAGTAACACCTAGAAATCTCCTATTTGAACCAGTCCAAATGTCAGCTGTTGTGCAAACGTAACGTGCACTGTTCATCGCTTTACGTATTTCACTGACTTGTTTATTATGTAAGTCATTCACTTTTTTACCCACTGTATAACGGGTCATATGTTTCAACGGTTGATTACCATGCTTGATTTTTAAATCTAAAACAAATTAACATATTGTACATTAATTTTTAATTAAGAGAATTATTTTACAATTTTATTTAAGAAAAGTAACTATAAAAAGTGTGCAAGTAAAAACTTGCACATTGCTTCCTCATAGTTATTAAGTGTGCAACTAGAAACTTGCACATTGCTTCTTTATAGTTTTTAAGTGTGAAAGTAGAAACCTTCGCTCACAAAGCTCCTCTATGAGTAAGCTTTTATTTTATTTAATGTATAATTATTAGTATTTATTTTTTTGGCTTCTTCATAGAGAGATTTACAACAATCTAAACATATTGGCGGAAAAAACTCAAAAACCAATCTCTTCGTTGGTTTCTTCTACCCCTATTTCATATATAAATCATTTAAATTTGGTTGATTAGACCCAACTTTATACGCAATCAAAGGTTCATATACGAAATTTACGAAAACAAAGCTTCCTCTATGAGGAAGCAAAAACAAATAAAAAACGTATAAATAAACTTTTAAGATAAATGAATGTGTCTCATAACAATAACAATGCTATATACAAAAATCTATATTAGTATAATTTGTGTGTTGTCAGGATAAATACTTAAAATTACAATTTTTTATTATTATTTATTATTGTATATATGAATTAAA
>NW_020214446.1:0-8930 GCF_003070985.1 Temnothorax curvispinosus
ATAAGTAGCATGCGGTAAGACATCCATACATTGTGTGTAACACAGACACGTATGATGCCGAAGCTTTCACGATTATTTGCAATATGATAGAAGCAATTTCTGCTGTCATACGCGAATATCATGCCACAACGAAACAATTAGAGAACTGATAAAGAGCAACATGCTGTAAGCCAAAGAACAGTTTAAATTGTTCATCAAATCCATTTCTCTCAGTCCTTCGATATAGTAGTGCACTAAGTGCACTACCATGTAAGCATACTGACAAATTTAAACGACGATTAATGTTGTCGTAGACCAGTAAAATCTACGCAAAACGGGGCACGACACGTTGGATCAAATGCTAAAGATACGAACAACAATTTTTATAAAGGAACATACTGTACTCGTTATTTTCACAGCAGCGAAAAAAAAGCTTTTTTATCAATAATTTATAATTTTTATGAAACATTGAACATCAGTGCTCTTTCTTTGATCGAGAAGTATCGCGAATATTGGAAGGTTATCGCTGCAAATTGGGACTCGAAAGCGTTTCGCAAACAATCGACCATACACGATTAATCAATACAGCAATAAAAAAAAGCACGTCAAATGAGAAGTTGTGCACAACAGCCGTGCTAAGTAATTCAAGACTTGAAGATGCGGGCTGGAAATGTCAAGAGAAAGCGAAATTGCAAAAGTTTGTTTTACAGTACTGCCTTTGCACCGTAGATGAATCAACTGAAAGCACTGGGAAAAAAGGATCGAGTGGATATTGTTTTATCAATAGTATCATGAAGTCCAAAACAAGAAAGTTTTTTGTCGTAATTTTTTGTTTTGCATTAACGACTATATAATATCCTTTTTTTGTGCGAGAGGAGATGCAAATAGTAAAATAATTCAAACTCGCAACTCGTGGGAGAAGTAATAATTTTTACCCTATATTCTATTCTCTATTGTTTTATGTTATTGTTACAACTGTAACAAATATAAGTTTATTTTTAATTTTTCTATATCATTTTTATTTATTATTTTATTTATTATTTTTTGTATTTCGCGCTCTTATAATCTAGTTAGTAAAGCTGAGTGAAAGTTCACTTGCACATTATACACTTGTGTACACTATTCCCTATTTAAAGGCCGCTGTAACACGCACTAGTCCCACGAGTTCCGACAAGACAAGATATCGATATATCGCCATTTTTTGCAATAAAATAACGTTGGTGTGTGCAATAAAGAGGACAAGCTTTATTCCATTTCCTAGACCTCCAAAATAGTTAACCACGTAACAACAACAATTATATATCAATATATCACTCATCTTCAGTACATCGCCAAAAGTACCGATATATACGACAACGAAGCTTTTACTACCTGAAATATTATTGTTTGAGATCTATAATCCATATTACATGTATAGAATATTCAGAAATTAAATAATACAGTAATATAAAAAGTAATATAACTAAATTACAATATAATAACCAACGGAAATTATATGAAGCTGTTTGTAAGATGTAAACATTGCCATGTTAATTTTTGCAACTTAGGTTATTTCGATATTTAATATATAAGAATAGTGAATTTGGTTTCAATCTGTATACTGTTACTATAAAAATATAAACAATTTTTGTTTTAATATTAATTAAAACCTTTAAAAGATATGTATCATGATAAAGCTTGTTAAAAATATTTGAGTATTACGTTACGTTACAAGGTAAACAAATGCAAAAATATGTATAAATGAAATCTTACGCTAGTAAATCTCTCCAAAGAAAGGTCGAGAATCCTTCCGCTCGTGATCGTCAATCTTTTCTGCGATCTGACAATGAGAAACAATATAGTTCGACTTTCTTTGGCTGGAAAATCGTACCAGAGAGAATTATACGCCGCACTTCCAATCATTTTACTCTGAAAAAAGAAAAATACAAGATCGATATATTTGCGAATTAATGAATTTACCATTTTTCTTTTGGAGCTAACCTTGGCGCTCAGATGTTCACCGCAAAAACAGTATATGAATGCCTCAACGTTCATCGAAATGTAGTATATCAATGTCTTTACCAAAATTGCTGCGGCATTAGGTGTGTTGAGCGACTGAAATTTCCATGTACGCGAACAGTATATAATTTATAGTATGAGTTAATTACATGCACATACACGATACTTCGACAGTCATCTTGAGTGTTAATAATTATCAACAGTCTTTTAATCCGATACGCAATATTTATATCTATAAGTAACCAAACGTCACTTTAGACTTGTTACTTACGGAAACGATAATAAATCCTAAACAGCATATGATGATAGTGTCTGATAAAAGCATCATAAATGCGATGTACGTGAAAAGAGTCTCAATATTTTCCGCAAATATAATAATACGCTGGTGCTTAATAATCAACGATCGCAATGTAAATTTGTCCATCGAATCCGCTGAACATTTGGAGATATTTGTCAACGATTCTCGAAGAATATCGATTTGACCACAGACGTGAATTATCTAAGGTTTATAGCTTCATAATCTTTCTCTCTCAAAAAATTAAAAATTATCTCTTGAGTAACTTTTAAAGATATCAGAGAAAAATATAAAAAATAATTTAGCAAATAATTTACATAAAATATAAAATATTATTAATGCATATACGTAATATATTTAATTTAAAATTTAAATTATGGACGATCTTATCAGATATAAGATCAAATTGAAATAAGTAAATGAAAAATGGAATTTGTCTTATTTTAACTTTGAACACGCGTAACACGTTATTTAAGCTTACCAAAGTGACGAGAAGCGAATTAATAATTGTAATGCCGCAGGCAACTAAAAACAGGTGATAAAATTGAACAGATTGAACTGTCGTGTAAATAAAATCTGTGCTAATGTTGAATGGCAGCTCCATCTTTAGAATGAGCTCTCGCGCGTACGGCTCTAATGTCTCGGGACTGTTTGCGTTAGCAGCCAGTACACCGACACTGTAAAAAGATGCGGAGCCGATTTGCATGCCGACGATCCATCTCGAGGTACGACGTGCAAGATTTGCCCCGTCTGTCATTACGCGCGAGTTACAGCGGTTCGAAGTGCTATCTTGCCAATCCGCAGACATCATTTCCAATAAATCGTAAAATATTCTACGGAAGATTGGGCACACCATTCACGTTAATGTTCCTTTTCACACTCGTCTGTCATAAATTAAATTAATTCTGAATTTGATAGCAATATTTTATTAAAGTATCATAAATAACAGACAATTCATAACACGCAGTCATGTGTGTACTTTCAGTTCTCATAATCAAACTAATTGAATAAAATCGAAGACTGATTAATTATTATATGATACTTTTCCGACCGGTAGTTTCGGCAAGTGCTAATAATGAGACGATGGAGTAACATGATTTGCATATTATTCCATAAGTACGCCTTACCGTTGATAGATCCAAAGAATAATAAGCTTAATGTAGAGTAAAGAAGACGTCATTGCGCTGCTCACTCCATCCATATACTCGGAGAAGTCGTCCATATGAATGTTCATCACTACGTATCGATATTGAAAAACTTGAGCCGTGCTCAGCGCTATGATCCAGTACAATCTGAACATCACAGTCAACGGTACGTAAGGCCATATACCATAAATATGAAGGCCGAACCTGACCAGTCGGCTGAGCGTGGTCCTCCCCATATTTCTCTTCAACAACGACGTGAAACGCCTCGCCGACCAATCGCGATCGTCGAATAACTTTATTCATACTAAAACTTACTCGCAGGACGACAGAAAAACGCGCGACCCATGGTCATCGACCATTGACCAATCACAACTTGTTAAATATTTCTGCTGCATTGCATAAAGAAAAAGAAAAAAATAACTGCAACTGTAATTTTAGAAATAATGAATGCATAGACAATATACTTATAGGAAAGGTCCCCTTCTTTTCCAACTTTCGACTACAATACAACTGTATGCCCTCTTTAAAAATGCAACAGGTAAAGGGAAGGTGGAGCGCAGCTTCCACGAACTGCTGCCGTGAGGTTGAAATATTCCGCTGCTGGGGAGGGGGGCAAAGCGTAACTGGGGATCCCCTCCGTGCTGAGGGATCATGAGAAAGGAAGACTAAGACGTATCGTAAGAGTTCGTCACGATGGAAACACGAGTGTAAAGATCACAGTTGGCGCCCGCCAACTGTGCTTGCAAGAAAGCTCGGGCAGTTCGACAACGACGGTGCAGACGTACAGAGTTACAGAATGACGGTATAAGCGAAGAAAAATGCAGCCAGAGCGAGAAATTGTATCTTATGTATAACCGAGGTGAGTACTTCACAAGATTATATTACATTATTATATTCTTTTATATTACACTATTTGTGTTTATTATTTTTACACTACACTTTTAACGTAATTAGTTTTTTTTCATATAATGTCGTTTAGTTACTTTAAAAATCTTAATTACAAGTCAATTTTCGATTTTAATATGAAAACGCTGATTAAAATTAATCTCTCTTAATTGGATACGTGTATTTTGGTCATTATTTTGTTGTCTCTGTAAAATACATCGATCTAAAATATCAGCGATGTATTAATATATAAGACTTATAGCCTTATACACTGCAAGCTAAATAAAGTCATCGCGAACTGGTATCTCGGTAAATCGATGCTTTGTTACCCCTGCTTGTCTGCACTCGTACACTTGATGCAAAACTCCGGCTTTTTGAACAGAAAAATTGTTAATCGTATAAACGACTGACGGTGGTGAAAGTACTATATCTTTCTACACGCGAAGATATAAGTAGCATGCGATAAGGCATCAGTATATTGTGTGTAACACAGACACGCATGAAGCCGTAGCTTTCATGATTTGCAATATGATAAAAGGAATTTCTGCCGTCATACGCGAATATCATGTCGCAACGAAACGATTAGAGAACTGATAAAGAGCAACAAGCTGTACGCCAAAGAGCAGTATAAATTGTTCATCAAATCCATTTTTCTCAGTCCCTCGATATAATAGTGCACTACAATGCAAGCATATTGACAAATTTAAACGACGATTAATGTTGTCGTAAACCGGTAAAATCTGCGCAAAACGGGGCACGACACGTTGGATCAAATGCTAAAGATACGAACAACAATTTTTATAGAGGAACATACTGTACTCGTTATTTTCACAGCAGCGAGAAAGAAGCTTTTCTATCAATGATTTATAGAGCGTCGAACATCAGTGCTCTTTCTTTGATCGAGATATATCGCGAATATTGGAGGAGTATCGCTAATGATTGGAACGCAAAAGCGCCTCGCAAGCAATTGACCATACACGATTAATTAATACAGTATAATAAAAAAAAAAGCACATGCGAATGTCAGATGACAAATTGTGAACAACAGCCATATTAAGTGATTCAAGACTTGAAGATGCGGGCTGGAAATGCAAGAGAAAGCAAAATTGCAAGTTTGTTTACACTACTGTCTTTGCACCATAGATAAATTAACTAAAAGCACTGGGGAAAAAAAGATTCGAGTGGATCTTGTTTTATCAATAGCTGTTCAAAACAAAAAAGTTTTTCGTCGTAATTTTTTTTTATTTCGCATTAACGCGTATAATCTTTTTTTTGTGCAAAGAGGAGATGTAAATAGTAAAATAGTTCAAACTAGTCGCAACTCGTGGGAGATAAAGATGTAGTAATATTTATCATATTTTTTATTTACTATTGATTTATTGTTACAACTATTATCAATACATCACTCGTCTTCAGTACATCGCCAAAAGTACAGATATATACGACAACGATGCCTTTACTACCTGAAATATTATTATTTGTGATCTATAATCCATATCACATATATATATTCAGAAATTAAATAGTAGGTACAGTAATATGAAAAGAAATATAACTAAATTACAATATAATAACCAACGGAAATTATATGAAACTGTTTGTAATTTAATGCGGTGTAAACATTGCCATGTTAATTTTTGTAACTTAAGTTATTTCGATAATTAATATATGAGAATAGTGAATTTCGTTATTAATTAAAAAATAAAAATAATAAATTTTGTTTTAATTTGTATATTGTTACTAAATTGATAATTTTTGTTTTAATATTAATTAAAACCTTTAAAAAATAATTATCATGATAAAACTTGTTAAAAATATTTGAATTTTACATAACGTTACAAGGCAAACAAATGCAAAAAAAAATATGTATAAATGAAATTTTACGCTAGTAAACCTCTCCAAAGAGAGGTCGAAGATCCTTCCGCTCGTGATCGTCAAACTTTTCTGCGATCTGACAATGAGAAACAATATAGTTCGACTTTCTTTTGCTGGAAAATCGTACCAGAGTGAATCGTACGCCGCACTTCCAATCATTTTACTCTGAAAAGAGAAAAATACAGGATCGAGATATCTGCGAATTAATGAAACTGCCATTTCTTTCTTGGAGCTAACCTTGGCGGTCAGATGTTCACCACTAAAACAGTATATGAATGCCTCGACGTTCATCGAAATGTAGTATATCAATGTCTTTACCAAAATTGCTGCGACATTAGGTGAGTTGAGCGACTGAAATTTCCATGTACGCGAACAGTAATTAAGTATGAGTTATGTTATTTACACATACACGATACTTCCACAGACATCTTTAGTGTCAATAATTATCAGCAGTCTCTTAATCCGGTACGGAATATTTTTAATTTTTTAATTTAATTTAATTTAATTTATTGCGATGCTTAGTGGAGGATACAGTTATAGAGAGTATAAATAATGAGTGCACGCAAATGGTGAGGCATCAACACGATGTTGTTACTAAGCCTTCCAGTGAAGACAGTGTAAGTCAATATATAAAACATATAATATAAAAAAAAACATAATATAAAAAACGATGGATTCGCTCACGAGAATAATATTTTGTCGTACAACACATTCGTCGCAGAACTTACAATACGCACAGTAACACATAGATAAATACGCACGCACACACACTCGCACGTGTGCGCGTTAGCAGACACGACATATCGTGCAAGCAATCAGTGATGCGCAGGTTGAGATGCATTTCTGGCAGGAAATGCAGTCGATGAAATGAAGGTGGATGCAGCTGTACGAAAAGAAGACAAAGAGGTTAAGGATCTTATGATAGAGGGAAGGTCGTTGAAATATTTGACTGCACAGTAGAAGAAAGAAGCGCGAAACTTGGCAGAGTGATGCAATGGAACTGAGAAAAGGTCGGGGTAACGAGTATTTGGGGCGTCAACGGCATGGTAAGTCGAAGGTAAGGAGGAGTATTAGAGTGAAGAAGGCGGAAAACCAGGCAAAAGAAGTGAAGCACAAAACGTATTTATATTTATAAGTAACCAAACGTCACTTTAGACTTGTTACTTACGGTAACGATAATAAATCCTAAACAGCATATGATGATTGTGTCTGATAAAAGCATCATAAAAGCGATGTACGTGAAAAGAGTCTCAATACTTTCCGCAAATATAATAATACGCTGGTGCTTAATAATCAACGATGGCAATGTAAATTCGTCCATCGAATCCGCTGAACATTTGGAGATATTTGTCAACGATTCTCGAAGAATATCGATTTGACCACAGACGTGAATTATCTAAGGTTATAGCTTCATAATTTTTCTCTCTCAGGAAATTAAAAATTATCTCTTGAGTCATTTTTAAAGATATCGGAGAAAAATGTAAAAAATGATTTAGCAAATAATTTACATAAAATATAAAATATTACTAATGCATATACGTAATATATTTAATTTAAAGTTTCAATTATGGACGACTTTATCAGATATAAGATCAAATTGAAAGAGGTAAATTAAAAATAAAATTTGTTTTATTTTAACATTGAGCACGCGTAACGTGCAATTTAAGCTTACCAAAGTGACGAGAAGGCAATTAATAATATGAATGCCGCAGGCGAATAAAAACAGGTGATAAAATTGAACGGATTGAACTGTTGTGTAAATAAAATCTGTGCTAATGTTGAATGGCAGCTCCATTGCCAGAATGAGCTCTCGCGCGTACGGCTCTAATGTCTCGGGACTGTTTGCGTTAGCTGTGAGTACACCGACGCTGTATAAACATACGGCACCTACTTGCATGCCGATAATCCACCTCGAGGTACGACGTGCAAGATTTGCCCCGTCTATCATTACGCGCGAGCTACAGCGGTTCAAAGTGCTATCTTGCCAATCCGCAGACATCATTTGCAATAGATCGTAAAATATTCTACGGAAGATTGGGCGCACCATTCACGTTAATGTTCTTTTTCACACTCGTCTATCATAAATTAAATTAATTCTGAATTTTTGACGCTAATATTTTATGATATTTTGTATGACGCTGTTATTTATAAAGTATTATAAATAACAGACAACTCATAACACGCAGTCATGTGTGTACTCTCAGTTCTCATAATCAAACTAATTGAATAAAATCGAAGACTGATTAATTATTATTTGATACTTTTTTGACCGGTAGTTTCGGCAAGTGCTAATAATGAGACGAGTAACATGATTATTTCATAAATACACCTTACCGTTGATAAATCCAAAGGATAATGAGCTTAATGTAGAATAAAGAAGACACCATTGCGCTGCTCACTCCATCCATATACTTGGAGATGTCGTCCATATGAATGTTCATCACTACGTATCGATATTGAAAGACTTGAGTCGTGCTCAGCGCTATGATCCAGTACAATCTGAACACCACAGTCGACGGTACATACGGCCATATACCGTAAATATGCAGACCGAAGCTGACCAGTCGGCTGAGCGTGGTCCTCCCCATATTTCTCTTCGGCGGCGACGAGAAACGCCTCGCCGACCAATCGCGGTCGTCGAATAACTTTATTCATACTAAAACTTGCTCGTAGGTCGACAGCAAAACACGCGACCATGCCATGGTCATCGACCATTGACCAATCACAACTTGTTAAATATTTCTGCTGCATTG
>NW_020214447.1:0-1252 GCF_003070985.1 Temnothorax curvispinosus
GCTCCATCTACTCGCGCAAGAGGACCGGACTTCTGAGCTCATTCACACGCCTGAAACAAAACGAGAACATTAGTGAACGGCGGCAACATATCCCGGAGAGGAAAAGCCAGCTAAGACACGAGCGAAAAAGACGGTAGCAGCCGCGAGTGCAGAAGTGACACCGGAGACGGCCACGACCTACCGCACGGCATCACCGGCCCGAGCGACGACGCAGGGACACAGCGAAGCAACATAGCAGCGCGGCAGGGACGCAGCGACAACAGGGACGCAGCCAAGCAGCAAAGCGGCCCGACGACCAGGCGATGCAGACGGACAGCAACATGCGATTCGTGGCGATATTGTAAGTGCGAAAATTATTATATCCCCGGGCGCTAAGTAGATGTCGGACGACCCGAACCGACAAACGCCCGTCCGACAAGCGTCGTTCGTCCATAGCGAGTCCGCGCACCGCGCTTCGCGTAATCTAGCTAACCCGGTGAAAGCGACGCGATCCGAAAGCGAAGGGTTAAACCGGCCCGCTGAAAGCGAAGGGGTGAACCGGCCCGCTGAAAGCGAAGGGTTAGACCGGCCCGCTGAGCAAGACGGATTAGACCGAGCTCGACAAAATTTAGATTCGCGTTTTGCCGAGGAAGAGACGCCCGTACTATCTCCGAACGTTGTCATAGAACGCGAGTTTCCGTTCGACGAAGCAGACGTAAGCGTAACAGGCGAACGCGAACACCGCGATAATAATACAGAGCGACCGACTCCGACAGACTCACTGACAGACGTCTCCGACGTCACGCCGAGCCACGTGTCACAACGAGGAGAATTTTCCCTCACCTCATACGACACCGACGTATTTGACCCTAACGAGGAGGACTATACGCCTAAAGCTCTCAAAATGAGTCAGACGAGAAACGCGACTCCAAGCCGAGAGAACCGCGAGGAAAATCCGGACCCATCTATAGTGTCCGAACAAGCCGTCACCGAAACGGCGCAAAATGGACCGCTCGCCAGGCGATCTCAGGCCCCAGAGCCGACGCGATCCGAGTTGAGAGCCCCGGACGCCGTAATTACTGATTTAATTAATCTAATACGCGACATGCAAGAACGCATGGACCGCATCGAGGCTACGGAATTCGACCGATCAGCCGAACTCCTTCGCGCTTTTCGCGAATTGCAGAATCGCGTAGGCCGGATGGAATCCGCCACATACGATTCCGACACGCGAGACCGTCGCGTACACAGCCAGGGCCCGCTGGATATCACA
>NW_020214448.1:0-1029 GCF_003070985.1 Temnothorax curvispinosus
TCTAGCAGCGCCAAGTTTTTTGACAAGAAAAATTTATGTATTTTAATAAAATATTTTTATTTTTTGTACTGTTATCTCTGTAATTCTTTGCGATGCGATTAAATCTTTTAAAATACATATATAAACTTTGTATTTAAATACCTTGTATTCCCTTGTTGGGTTTAAATATTTTAATAAAATATTTGTATTTTGTACTGTTACCTCTGTGTAATTCTTCATGATTCAATTTTTTATTTTAATCGAAGAAAAGCAGTAGTAATATTATACCTCGAAAAAACCTAAGTGGTAATATTTACAACTAACAAGTAGTAGACGTAATCTTTGTATCTCGAAAAATATATGTTCTCTGTAATTGGCGCTGTAATTTAAAAAGAGATATCATTTCTTTTTTGTAATTGTAATAATAGATCACTTGAAGCGCGACTCATTTTTTGATAAGGTAACGTAATTTTGTGATGTGTATCACTTAAGTAATAATTTTTTGGAAATAAAAATAATACTGCTTAGGTTTTTTCAAGATTTTTGGAGACACAAAGATTACGTCCACCACTTGTTACTTAGGTTTTTTCGAGGTATAATACTACTACTTTGTTTTTTTTTTCGAGGTGAAGATACTACTGTTTAGGTTTTTTCGAGATTTTTCAAGATACAAAGATTTCGTCTACCACTTGTTACTTAGATTTTTTTTAAGGTATAATACTACCACTGTTTTTTTTTCGAGGTAACAACATATACACTACTATGCGTGTACTTGGCGCCTTTCTTTACCTTTTTTTTAAAAAAGGTAATTTTGTACAGATATCACGCTTTTTTGTAGTATTACACATTGTATAAACAATATGTACAGGGTGTTATTTTGAGGTATAATACTACCACTTTGTTTTTTTCGAGGTAACAACATAATACATATATACTACTATGCGTGTACTTGGCGCATTTTTTTACCTTTTTTTGAAAAAGGTAATTTTGTACGGATATCACGCCTTTTTGTAGTGTCATATAAGACGTCGGCGTTAGAAGTAGATAGAA